>NC_134407.1:196996614-197298432 GCF_038048845.1 Mixophyes fleayi | reverse complement strand
CAAGACAGGAGGCGTGACCATAGCATGATGGGGGCGTGGTCATGCCACAATGGTTATGTGGCCACGCCCCCAAGGGCTGTCTAATGCTGTACAGTGCTAGGATGCCTATTAAATGTCTCCCTCACCCCCAATGTTCCCACCCGCAGGACAAACATCTCCCTGGGCAGGAGAGCGGCACATATCCCTAAAATCAGGACTGTCATGCTGAAATCGGGACGGTTGGGAGGTATGGTACACATTTAGCTATTAACAGCCCAATCTGCCCAGCTCCTCCTACTAGAATATGCTAAATGCTGCAACCCTTCATGTGCTTTTGTTTTTATATGCAAACTTGATGCACGTCCTGCAAAATAGAGCAGATTTGTTTAAAAAGGGCACATGGCAGCGGAAAACATCATCTGCGCTGCAGGGCCACAGTTTTGCACTTTCAGAAATGATCCTTTTTTCGGTCAATAACTGTAAAGAGATAAATAACAGAAATCAACAGCCACTACTAAAATGTTCATGTTACCATGAATTAACCATTCTACATTATCCCACAATATATCACACTGGTCAATTACCATAGAAATTATATTTCACTTTTTATACATTTCCCACTTTTATTTGCTGAAATTCCTTCCTTAATGCTCGTGTCATTCAAAACTAATGAGAGTCAGGGGGCGAATTCAGCACACATTGTACTTTTAACTCAGTCATCAACATAAATGTGTATATAATACGTAGAGACACAGACATAATACAGTTTGGAGATTTTGGAATTCTATTAACCTTTTTTTTGAGCAGCAGTTATGCAAGTGTGTGTGTATGTTTAATATATATATATATACACACACACACATGTTTCCTTTACAGGTATGTTTGTTAACGAGCAAGCAAACAAACTTACTCTGAGAAAACATGAGGGAGACATTAGGAATATATCAGAGGCTGGAGTGTAAGTGCAGAGTAAGTAATGCTGGAGGGTAAGTGCAGGGTAAGTGTAAGGCTGGAGGGTAAGTGCAGGGTAAGTGTTACGCTGGAGGGCAAGTGCAGGGTAAATGTTATGCTGGAGGGTAAGTGCAGGGTAAGTGTAAGGCTGGAGGGTAAGTGCAGGGTAAGTGTTACGCTGGAGGGCAAGTGCAGGGTAAGTGTTATGCTGGAGGGCAAGTGCAGGGTAAGTGTTATGCTGAAGGGCAAGTGCAGGGTAAATGTTATGCTGGAGGGTAAGTGCAGGGTATGTGTAAGGCTGTAGGGTAAGTGCAGGGTATGTGTAAGGCTGGAGGGTAAGTGCAGGGTATGTGTAAGGCTGGAGGGTAAATGCAGGGTAAGTGTAAGGCTGAAGGGTAAGTGCAGGGTAAGTGTAAGGCTGGAGGGTAAGTGAAGGGTAAATGTTTTGCTGGAGGGTAAGTGAAGGGTAAATGTTATGCTGGAGGGTAAGTGCAGGGTAAATGTTTTGCTGGAGGGTAAGTGCAGGGTAAGTGTAAGGCTGGAGGCTAAGTGCAGGGTAAGTGTAAGGCTGGAGGGTAAGTGAAGGGTAAGTCTAAGGCTGGAGGGTAAGTGCAGCGTAGGTGTAAGGCTGAAGGGTAAGTGCAGGGTAAGTGTAAGGCTGGAGGGTAAGTGCAGGATAAGTGTAAGGCTGGAGGGTAAGTGCAGGATAAGTGTAAGGCTGGAGGGTAAGTGTAAGGCTGGAGGGTAAGTGCAGGATAAGTGTAAGGCTGGAGGGTAAGTGCAGGATAAGTGTAAGGCTGGAGGGTAAGTGCAGGATAAGTGTAAGGCTGGAGGGTAAGTGCAGGATAAGTGTAAGGCTGGAGGGTAAGTGTAAGGCTGGATGGTAAGTGCAGGGTAAATGTAAGGCTGGAGGGTAAGTGCAGCGTAGGTGTAAGGCTGGAGGGTAAGTGTAAGGCTGGAGGGTAAGTGCAGGGTAAGTGTAAGGCTGGAGGGTAAGTGCAGCGTAGGTGTAAGGCTGGAGGGTAAGTGTAAGGCTGGAGGGTAAGTGTAGGGTAAGTGTAAGGCTGGAGGGTAAGTGCAGCGTAGGTGTAAGGCTGGAGGGTAAGTGCAGGGTAAGTGTAAGGCTGGAGGGTAAGTGTAGGGTAAGTGTAAGGCTGGAGGGTAAGTGTAAGGCTGGAGGGTAAGTGTAGGGTAAGTGTAAGGCTGGAGCAAGGCCGGTGCTAGGGTTGTCGGCGCCCTAGGCACAATTTCAAAATCCGCCTCCCCCATCCCCAGGCACAATTTAAAAATCCACCCACCCCCCCAGGCACAATTTCAAAATCCGCCCCCCGTCTTTCCTTACCATAAACTTGGCTCCATAAAGCTGCTCCTCTCTGCGGGGTCCCGTCCCTCACTGGCACTGTCAGGCCGTGATGATAATGTCACGCCCGACAGTCAGTGAGGGTGGGGGCAGGGCCGGTGCTAGGGTCCATGGCGCCCTAGGCATTTTTACAAAATCGGCGCCCCCCCCGCAAAAATCGGCGCCGCCCCCCCCCACAAAAATCGGCGCCCTCCTCCCCCCTCACCCCGTCTTTCCTTACCTTGTCTCACCACCGCCGCCTCTCTGCTCCGTCTCCTCCCCTCCACTCACTGACACTAATGAGTGGAGGGGAGGAGCAATAGCCTCTTCCCCCCTCCCCGTGCACCTGAATGCTGTGCGGCGGCCGTGACAGGTATGGTCAGCGGTCGCTGCACAGTTTTAAAGTTATTTACCATTCTTTAGCGCCCTCCAGGCGCCCTCCAGAGCCCGGCGCCCTAGGCAAGTGCCTAACCTTGCCTAATGGGAGCGCCGGGCCTGGGGAGGGGGAGTGGAGGAGACGGAGGGACGGTGCGACGGTGCGCCCTATCAGCTGTTGGAGGGGAGGGCGGCGGTGGTGATCCATGGCCCCTCCCCCCTTCCTGTGGATCCATCTGAAGCTAAGCGGCGGCCGTGGAAGGTATGCTCAGCGGTCACCGCACAGTATTAAAGTTTAATACTATCTGCATTTTACTTCTGTGGCACCCACCAGAGCCCAGCGCCCTAGGCAACTGCCGAACGTTGCCTAATGGGAGCGCCGGGCCTGGGCTGGAGGGTAAGTGCAGGGTAAGTGTAAGGCTGGACGGTAAGTGCAGGGTAAGTGTAAGGGGTAAGTGTAAGGCTGGAGGGTAAGTAAAGGGTAAGTGTAAGGCTGGAGGGTAAGTGCAGAGTGAAAGTGTTCATCACATGGTGACACCCAAGTAAACGAACGATAAAACACACATTCCACTGTGTAAGTCGGCCCTCCCAGGTTATGTCTCCAGTGATTGATGAATATTATGTCACACTGTTTGTTCTGAATTAGAAATTAATGATATTTTCAAAACTGTTCGGTAAAATATTCGCATTAATCCACATTTGTCTGTTAAAGTTGCACATTTCTCTGGTGGAATTTAGACTAAAGTGTTCTGCATGGAATTCTACTTTCATTCTGTGGAATGTCCAAACAAACGCAGAAGATCACGGAAGAGAATTGCCAGAACTTCACACCACTGTGAACAGGCCTCTTTCATAGAGCAATTCACGGGAAATATCCCGCAACCTTGTTCATCTCTAAAACTTATATTATACAATCATTTTCATTAACAATCTCTGCTTTTGTTAAATGAGGGTGCAATAGTGATGTCAACCAAGTAGATAAACTCATGCTGTGCCCGATTGTCTTATTTTAAGTGTGATATTTAAGGAAAGTTTAAGGGGGAGATTCAATTCGGCGCGAGGTGCCACTGGAACGTCCCCATGCCCATGTTATGGCTGGAATCTCCACTCATATTTACTCGCACCCCATAGAGGTGCAAGGAAACAAGAGCAGAGACTGTTACCGTAATTCCGCCAATCTGCGCAGAGCGATGTCTGATATACAATACATCTATTTATTACATAGCTTCTAAGCTCATGTCTCTGGTCTGAAGTCAGAGCAACAGTTCAGGGTTTGAGGGAAATTAGTGAGGTATTGGCAGAGCCGTAACTTAGAATTCTAGCGCCTGGGGCGAGAAAGACAAATGCCGCCCCACTAGCCCTCAATTTTAACCAAATGAACCTAAAATATTCCTAAATTGCGCCCCCCTTCAGTGTTGCGTTGTGGGCGGTCGCCCCTGTCGCACAGCCCTAGTTAAGGCCCTGGGTATGGGTTATGCAAATAATTAGGTATGGCTACATAAGTATTTTTGTACAATATAATGTAATCATTAAACTAATAAAAACAAAACATGTTTTTTAATTTCTGCTTAAGATGACTGAGAATGTAACAATAATTTGATTCATTTTCCATATAATAAAATTAAAACCTTTAGATCTTCTAGTAAACCTACACAAGGTGCTATACGGTTTTTAAAATGTACAATGACATATTAATTACCCAAAACATAACAGGGCACTGATAATGTCCCTAATGTAATATGCCAGAGGTAATACAAAGTAAAAGTATTGCCCAGTATGATGCCACTTGCTCATTGATGTTACGACTGCCGATGTTTTGTATGTGTCAGCAGTACCTCAAATCCACCAGAGGTGCTGCTGTTCTGCCCCTGAACTATCCACCATGCCTGAAGGAGTTAATCCTCCTTCCCTGATTAGAATTGCACCTGGCTCACAGCTTCTAATCAGGGAAGGAGGATTAACTCCTTCAGGCATGGTGGATAGTTCAGGGGCAGAACAGCAGCACCTCTGGTGGATTTGAGGTACTGCTGCCACATACAAAACATAGGCAGTCGTAACAATTAGTAATAATAAGACCAGTAAGATGTTCTGCAGCAGCGATGCCCTATAAGATGCCCCAGAGCTGTAATTTAGAATTCTAACGCCTGTATCAAAATTGGCCCTTGTCTGTCTGTCTGTCTCTCTGTCTGTGTGTATGTTAGGGAATTTAGACTGTAAGCTCTAATGGGGCAGGGGCTGATGTGAATGAGTTCTCTGTACAGCGCTGTGGAATCAGTGGCGCTATATAAATAAATGGCGATGATGATGATGATGGGGCAAGAAAGTCAAATGCCGCCCGCCTAGCCCTCAATTTTAACCAAATGAACCTAAAATATTCCTAAATTGCACCCCCCTTCAGCGTTGCACCCTGGGCGGTCGCCCCTGTCGCACAGCCCTAGTTACGGCCCTGAGATGCCCATCAGTAAGCGTTTACAGTCATGGGGAGTAAGATGGCCAACAAGTAAAGGGAGCGGAGTAAAAAATATATTAAAAAATAAAAAGACACAGGCCAAAATCATCAAAACCCAGAACATTTACTGTAAGGACACCTGACTTAAATCACAGGACTGTCCTGGGAAATTTGTGACACCTGGCAGCTATGATATTTCTATTTAACAAATGTAAACATTTTTTATACACATTTTTTTCTGACCCTTAGCCTTTACCGGTGGGTCAGGGTCACTCAGGGAAACACTGTATAACGTGCACCACAGAGGGTGCAACAATGTAAAACAGTCAATTTTCCCCAAGGAATAAAGAGCAGCTCTAAGTTGTCCTGTACACTGCAGCGTAATACCTAAACTTTGCACTAAACCCCAAAACACAAAGTGGTCTCTCATTAACCCAAGAAAGAGCTGGCGACATTAGGCTTAAGGAGGAGGGAGTGTGAAGCATGTATGTGACCAACGCTACTGTAGAATGGGTCTTCCCAAGCATAGGCAAACCGAGGGGGGGTCCTAGTGCGTGGAAACCCCCTCCAAGCCTGTGGCACTGTATAATTGAGGTGGCTAGACCCTGCCCCCGCTTCACACGGCTCTGCTTGAAAAGGAAGAGCTGCATGCACCTAACAGTAGTGTAGGCAGCATTGCCCATGTATATTATGGGGATCGGAAGAGTTGGAGAGCAGCCAAGCACTGTCTAAAATTATAGCCACGCCCCCATGCATGCTGGCCACGCCCACTGGCGGCGTGCTGTGGAAACCTCCCTCTACAAATCCTGCGTTTGTCCCTGTCAAGACCCACTCTACAGTAGCACATGAACAAGCTACTACGGGTGGACAACTTGTGATGAACTGAGAGCCATGTCGTCCTGCCTGATAATTGGTTAGAGCAAAGCTGGATGAAATACTGAGTCCCAGGTAATGTACTTTGATTAATGTAAAAGATGCTGCAACAAGTTATGCAATCTGTAGAAACATGGAAGTCTAAAGACAAGTCCAATAGATTTTAACCCCAGTAAACTATTATTAAAAGGCTCAGCAAGTCTTAAGTAAAGGATAATTTTCCAATGCAGTATGTAGACCAGTTTGCGCACAGTCATCAAACCTAAACTAACTTCCAACATTAGCAATCACCAAGCCTACCGGTATGACCTAATGTCTCAACCCCATGGCACTGAAGAGGTTAACTGACACTGCATTGGTATTTATCTGATTTTATTCTGACTTTCACTCTCTTTTATTCTTTTTTTTCTTCTCTTTCTTCTCCACACTGAGTTCTGGCAAACTCACTGAGTGGTTTCCCAGATGTATTTAATTCGAATAAAGCAGACAAAAAATAAATATGGAAACTGAGCCCCACAGGACCCTTTTGTGTGCAGACTGGATAGGTTTTTAGAGACACACGGAGGAGGGAGGGTACCTCTTTCAGCCATACAAATTTGTCTTCGAGGTTATGCAACAGGCTGCTGGTCATGCAAGGCCAACCTCACAGGACAAAGGAGAGAGGAGGTGCATAGTTTGGAAACAATTTTCACTTGGCTTTGAATTTGAGCTCAGATTTCGTGAGGGTTTGATCAAGGCTGCACTGCTCATGTCTGAATCGCAAGGCCAGCATGCTATTTCATTTAAAGTGACAATGTAGCTGCAAACAGATATCTTCAGAGTTCCATATGTAGAGAGACTTGCCAACGAGCACACTGATTGGCTTAGTGGTAATCAAGGTCTCTGGCATGGGAAAGAAATGGATAAAAAAATAGCTCATGTACCGAATTAAAATACAAATGTTACTATATGTATATATATATATATATATATATATATATATATATATATATATATATCTATATATATAGATATATATATCTATATATATACACATACATACATACATATATATATATATATATATATATATATATACACACACACACATATACATACACATATACATATGCACACACAGACACCAGACGCAGACACACAATGGGCCTGATTCATTGCGGAAAGTAGAGCAGAAAAATGAGTAACTTTGACCCATGGCAAAGCCATGTTGCATGTTGCCATGTTGCCCGGAGTTTACGAAGTATTGGTATTTTATGTTTAATGTTCTGTGCTGTTTTGCCCTGTATGGTCTACTGTTTGTACTGTGTACGGCGCTGCGGAAACCATGTGGCGCCTTACAAATAAACGATAATAATAATAATAATAATTTTGGAGGGAGATCTAAATTTAAAATGTGGGGACAGATTTATAGTTGGGGTAAGGCATGTCCCAGATCATCTTTAAATTTCAGTGTAAAAATAAAGTTATCAAGTATTTGTGTGTTACATGAAAGCACAGCTAGTATTTAACGGATGTGCAAAATAATAAACTATTTTTTACCCCTTGCATTGTAACATGGTTTTGTCCAGAAGAAAACTTACTCATTTTTTTGCCTTACTTTCCTTAATGAATCAGGCCCAATGTTTCTGGGTTTTTCATTAGTTTTATAAGCCCCAATGTTTCACATGGAATACCAATCATTTATAGAACTGATGGCAGACTTTACAACTTAAATTAGGTTAAAGGTAAGATTACGTACTAAGAAATGGAGAGTAGAGGAATACATTTCCATCCTTTCCGCCATGTTTGCATGGCTGTCCACCAGGGGGCGGGGCCTGGTAGGAGAGTTGTGGCAGAGCTTCACCATGCTGGCATGGTAATAAGATTAATCTTTCTCCATGTGCCACAAACCTCCTCCACCTCTGATGTGGCGGGAGTCAGCTCTTCACTGTTTTGGGATATTAGCTGCATTGTATATAAGAAACAATTCCTATATGGCACCACTGTAATCCAAAAGGGAGGCTAGTACATAGAGTCTGAAGTTTCTACAATTTCCATCATTGAGTTGCAATAAGCAAAGGATAGTGCTGCGGCAACAAACACACAGGTGGATGCTTTAGCATATAACTTGCTTGTTGTGGAGATGAATATTATAAAGATCCAGATATTTTACCAATCAGCACTGCACAATATTTCTGATTCCTCCACCATTCAGTTTGCTAAATTGTTGAGAGTGCGGATCGTTTTTGTTAACTTTGCAGAGTACTTTCATGTACGGCTGACATCGACTAGGAGACACAGTGCTGGATAAGCAGTCTCTTTGAAGCCTTTGACAATCTTAGGAAGAAAGTGCTTGAAGATTTCGACCTACAAACAAGAACAAAGTGGGTCTCTTACCAAGCTGTAATCCTCCCTACCCTGTGGCACGTGGCACAGACCTGGATGATATGTGGTAAACAGGTTAAAGCAGTGGAAGTTTGCGATCAGAGGTGCCTACAAAAGATTCATCATCATCATCACCATTTATTTATATAGCGCCACTGACTCCGCAGCGCTGTACAGAGAACTCATTCACATCAGTCCCTGCCCCATTGGAGCTTACAGTCTAAATTCCCTAACATACACTCACACACAGACTAGGGTCAATTTTGATAGCAGACAATTAACCTACCAGTATGTTTTTGGAGTGTGGGAGGAACCCGGAGCACCCGGAGGAAACCCACGTAAACATGGGGAGAACATACAAACTCCACACAGATAAGACCATGGTCGGGAATTGAACTCATGACCCCAGTGCTGTGAGGCAGAAGTGCTAACCACTTAGCCACTGTGCTGCCATAAGATTAAGATTACGTGGGTTAAATCAGAAGACACACATACTAACGTCAGTATTTTGGAGGAAGCAAATATTGAGGTTGTTGCCACATTAACATGAAGCATCAACTGAGACTATGTTTTCCGTATGCCAAATGCCCACCTTCCAAGACAAGTTTTACATTGCCAACTAAAGGCCGGCCAACTTTCTTCATGAGGACAAGAAAAACATTTTAACATCAAAGACCATGACACCTTAAATGTCATGTCTTCTTTGCCAATTGGGAAGGTATGGCCCTAGAGAGGTCAAACTGGAGGAAGAGTGTCTACCAGTGAACGAAATAATATACGAGTGATCTCACCTGTGCTGCAGAAAATAACCGGCAGCAGCATTATGAGGAACTCCCTGAAGTGGCCCAGCTCACCTGTTTCACCAGCATGACATGATTATTTACATGTCCATATTGCAATAGAGCCTTGTCACTCATGTGGTCAATGAAGATATACTATATACAGAAAGATACATCAATACACACATAAATAATGTGATGGGAATAGCCTCAAAGGTAAGCCCCTAAGGAGCTTCTCTGCTCATGCGCAAACTGCAGTTGGGGGTGATGGAGATCCCAGCATTGGCCCTGTCCGTTCCATTCTTATTTACAGGAGCTCAAAAGGGGGGGAGAAACCTGTTGATGCTTGGGGTACCTCTCGGTAAGTAAATAGCAAGTGCGGGGGGTAACGCTCAAAGTCCATTTCCTGGATCTCTACAAACATCTTGAGTATCAGCTTTAAGGCCCCATTAAAACGGTCACACAGACCATTAGTCTGCTAGGGACTAGGTACAATATGTTGCACCTGAATTTTCCTACAGAGGCACTACATCAAGTACAGCATGAATAGGTTTGCTTGTTAGAAAAGTATTTCCCTGGGAAACTCTACCTGAGAAAATACAGTTAATAGGGCATTTGCCAATTTATCACCCATAACGATGGATAAGGGGCAGCACGGTGGCTAAGTGGTTAGCACTTCTGCCTCACAGCACTGGAGTCATGAGTTCAGTTCCCGACCATAGCCTTATCTGTCAGGAGTTTGTATGTTCTCCCTGTGTTTGCGTGGGTTTCCTCCGGGTGCTCCGGTTTCCTTCCACACTCCAAAAACATACTGGTAGGTCAATTGGCTGCTAACAAATTGAACCTAGTCTGTCTGTGTGTCTCTGTGTTAGGGAATTTAGACTTTAAGCCCCAATGGGTCAGGGACTGATGTGAGTGAGTTCTCTGTACAGCACTGCAGAATTAGTGGCGCTATATAAATAAATGGTGATGATGATGATGATGATCTTGTTGGTTCACAGTAGTGTCATCTACCAACGTTTTGGATATCATTTACAGGCAAAGGCATATTTTCTTACTCTCCCGGAATTTCCGGGACGTTCCGGAATTTTGGCGAGTCCTCCCGATCTCCTGGAAGATTAGATATTCTTCCACATGTTGGTGGAGGTTGGGCTTAATTACATTACTTGCGTCATCAAACCCCGCCCTCTGCTATGCAACGCCGGAGAATTTCAGCATATAGCAGGAGGCGGGGCCATCTCCTGCACTGGTCACGTGACCTACCCTCCAGGATCCCCAGAAGGAGAGGTTTCAAAAGTGGGTAAGTATGGGCAAAGGTATTTGTGGATATGCCCAGACTTCCCTACTCTTTGATCCAATAGACATGGCAGTAGATAGCTATGTGAGGCCAATAAAAGTTTTGGACCTGGGTTTTGTTTTCCGTACCCATAAATGTCCAGCTAAGGGGTTTTCTCATGGGCGACTCTCAGCAATAAAACTAACAAGGTACTTTAAGCTGTGGTTCTCCCAAGCAGACCTGCTGTGGGTCACTAGCAATGGTTTCCCTGTACAACCTCCCCCTGATCCCAAAATACCCTTTCTTTGTCAGACTCATCAGGTACTTTGAGACAGTTTTTGGAGTATATTTACTAAACTGCGGAATTGAAAAAGTGGAGATGTTGCCTATAGCAGCCAATCAGAGTCTAGCTATCATTTTATGGAATGCACTAAATAAATGACAGCTAGAATCTGATTGGTTGCTATAGGCAACATCTCCACTTTTTCAAACCCGCAGTTTAGTAAATATATCCCTTTGACTGCAGGTTTCTTCTTCATTCTTATCAGCTATATTTTGTTTCCCACTGACAACACCAGCATAGCTATAATCTAAAGCAAACATCAGGGAGCTCTTGTTCTAATTGTCTGATATCAGCCTTCCAAGAGAGAGCTGGCTCAAGTTAAAAAGAAGAAAATTAAAATGTGAGTAGAGAGATAAGCAGTCATACCTAGCCACCACCTTCTCTTTCACAATATGGACTTCGTTATCATTACTTATCTTGCCGAGGTGGAAAAAAAAAATCGAATTTATTACATTGCCGCTTAGCGCTGCAATACATTATTTTCCCTTTGACCATATTTATAAAAATAAAAAAACCCAGCTCCATTATTGTGCCCATATGCAATTAATCTGAAAGACCAAATTTGGGCTTTGAGTTCCATTAATAATAATAAAAAAATAAAGTTGGAAAAAAAATTAAGCAGCATTATATTTAATATGACATATATTTTTTTTTAAAATGAATGATAGAACTACATAAAAAAATGCTTTATTTCAAGAGGAAAACTTTTTTTTTAATGCTTCTGTGGTGCTAACGCCATCCTGAGATGGCTTTAACTTTGAAGAAGAACTATTTATTGCGGGGCGAAAATAAATTGTTTTCATTGGTTGATAAACAGTATCCTTTCCTCACCACTATTGCGTTGTCCCAGAGGGGAGATCCTGTTGCAGAGCGCAAGGAGGTGTGGCCAAGTGAATTGCATGATTAGCCCCCCCTGCTGCTCAAATGCTGCAATTCGGGGAATAATACAGCCGGGATTAGGGCTAGAATGACACGATTCCCTGTGAATTAAGAGATGTGGGCAGATGTGGGAGGTAACAATGCTCTCCTACAAATTCTGGAGTTTCCCAGATATTCCGGGAGAATAGGCAACTATGGGTAATATACAGGACAAAGTAAAAACCAGCTCTATTGTTGGAAAAAAACATTTTCACTGGTAAAAGAGCTCTTTGCCCTCTGAGGAATAGGTCCCTATATATTTTCTTTGCTTTGGTGGTAGTGTCTCTGTAATGCAGAAGGATTGGATGGCTCATGCATTTAGAACGCAGCCTGGAGTACATAAGACACAGGTTAAGTTACATACCGTATGCTTCTTTTATTGTTGATTGTGACCTATTTTAGTCAGTTGATTGATTATTACAGTTGTTTATTGATTTATATATTTTCATCTATAAAGTGCCAAACATCTCTGCAGTACTGCAGAATCTCTGGCCATCTGTGGAGAATTTGTAAAATGAGGTATACCCGATATATTCCCTACACCTCTTCCCTTGTTGTTCAGGCCCTCGGTGAGATGCCCTATTAGGGTAACACCACAGTGGCGTAGCATTAGGCATATCAGCGATACCCGTGGCCCCGAGGCTCACAAGATTGCTGTGAGGGCCCAGGTGTAACCTCAGCATGCTAGGGCAACTCGGAAATATTTGCCTATTTCTTTCTTTGTGACGGTGTAAGCATCAAACTGATAGAATGCTTTCTAAATCATGGACGTTGCAAACCACCGACTCTCAATGGAACTAGAAAACTGTCTCTATCTACTATACAAGTTGTTCTGGGGCTTTTTCAAGTATAAGGAACACCAACCAGGCGCGGGCTGGCAAATTTCAGCCCGGGGGGCGCACAGGCACACGATGCGGCCGCGTCATTGATGAAGCGGCCGCATCGCGTGTCATGTGATGCGTCCGCCTGTTCGCTGACGCGGCTGCATCGTGTGTCATGTGATGAGGCCGCCGGTAATATTCACGTAATATTGCATTCACGGGGGGGGGCGGCCCAAACAGTGGTTGGACTGAGCCCCTCGGCCCAACCCGCCCCTGACACCAACCCAGTGTTTGCTTAGGGGCCCAGATGTTTTTAGCTACACGACTATAACATCATTATGCAACAGAAATTTTGGAAACACCCGTATGTTGGGTCATTTTTTTTTACCTCAGACAAGTCCCTTTGTTACCCAGGCATCAAAAATAAGATAGTATGCCCATTTGGGCAATGAAGTAATAATGTTCTACACACGTTCTTATTATAATATTGTGTGACTACCTTGCAAAGGATAAAGCATCTCCAATTGTTTTGGGTTTTTTAAAAAACATTTTATTTATTAAAAATAAAAAATTGAACATTTTAAAACATTAATCTGATGTGGGGAGGAAATAGGGGGTGTGGCTAGTGTGGGTATACGTCTACACAGCATAGAAAACCGTCTGTGAATATCTTTTACCTAGCTCCTTTTAGCTAGTAGTTTTTTGTGCAGTGAATATTTGAGTAAAGTTTAGGTACAAGTTTAGGTCAGCAATGAGTTCCTATCCTCATCAGAGCGGGGCTAGTGTCTTTGGAGACTGCAAGTGATTTTGTCTTTCTATAAAGAACCATTGCATCCAATTTAGGCTATCATGGGGATACCACGTTTATCATTTAAATCATTTGTCAGTGTATACCACTGCTGCCTGACTTCTCCCGTGCGGAGGACCCTCACATTGGGTGGCGCATACAATATGAAGCATTCTTTCATAATACTGAAAATAATATTGCCGTTAATTATCCACAACCGCATTCAAATGAACAGACAGAGAATCAATTCCCATTTTAATTACATACAAATCCGCAGTTTACCTTACACAGACACATCCATTTCCAAGAGAAGTAATACTGTTACGCATACAGGGGGAGATTCAATTGGCCGTGACGTGCTACCGGTCATCACGCAATGTCCAGCTGTGCACATTGACGGCCATATTGGTAAGGAATCTCTGCTCATTATTGCACTTCAACCTTGGTGCGCTTTGTCTCTGTGGACTGAATTGAATCTCCCCCACAGAATAAGAGACAAGTCCTGTGCAGTTGGAGATACAGAATACAAATGGCATTGTGAACACAATGGGTTGGGTCGTGCTCAGATTAAGCCCAAATGGGGGGCACAGGCAGGACAGCAGTTGTGGCCTTGTCATTCTCTTCTTCTCTATGAGCTGTTCAGCCAGAGGTATGATTTTTTAATAACAGTTAGCTATGCCCTAATAATAAACCAGCCAGAGGGGTCCACATGATTTCTTATCATACAGATGCGGCAATTCCGCACAGTTGCGGAATTAGTGGCGCTATATAAATAGCTGATGATGATGATGCCAGCATAATTATATACTAACCAGCAGAGCACATGACCACAGAGGTGCCCACATGATTACATAGCAGCCAGTAGGTGCCCATATGATTACCTACCAACCTGTCAAGATGGTCATATAACAAAATGTGGGTCAAAAGTCTCAGACAGCTGCTCACATAGTTTTATATGCTATAAGAGGTGTTAACTATCAACATGCACTGCGCATTTCACCATTCCAGCCAACAGAGTGCCCATAGGGTAATATAGCAACATTGCCCTATCCATGTTTCCCCCACTCTGTGCCTGTTTTTTAACCCTTTATGCCTGTGTTGTTGTGTTTTTGCATATGTGCTTCTGTTTTTGGCTGCCTTGCATCTATAATTTTATTTTACCTTTATATCTGTTGACATTTCTGTTTCCCTGGTGGTCGGTGGTCTTTCCACACTAGCCGAGATAAGGGCAGCACGAACTTTGCAAGATCCCATTGAACGGATGAAATTGTGGGACTTTGCTCCGATGAGATCACGGCGTTTTCAGCGAAGTTAAGGAAGTGAACCTAAAGCTGTTTCTCAATTAATTAAGATACCGTCATGTAGACTACAAGCGGTTAAAGCAGTTTCAATACTGAAGCTGTGTATTGCTTTGTCTAATTAAAGTGACGCAACGTTGGGTACTGAAATCGCTTAGCTTCTAGATATCAAGAGTTGTTTAAATATTGCTTAATATCTTGCCTCTCTGTTACGCTCTAATGCTGCATATTTGATAGCATAATAATGTTAAGTTTTACTACAATATGCAATAAAATAAAGCACATTACTGTGTATTATTGAAACAGGAGAGCTACATGGAAACACTGGTCTGCAGACCCGTCAAATGTCTTCCCTGTATTCTGGGACAGCATAGGAGGAACCAGATATCAGAGAACAGTCTTGGATGCCTTTCATTTAAAGGATGATTCCTTTAAATAACAGCCATTCTTCCTATGGGGTCATACAAACCATAGGTCCAGTAAATGCAGTTGCTCCCCACCCCCCCCCAACAGAGTCATCCATCTCTAGTCTAAATGCCCATGGTCATTCAGATGAGTAATGAACAATGCATAATGCAACATTGTGAATGTCCAGGTTTACTCAGCAGAGGGATCATTGAGCAAAACACACAGGATTTATTCCTGTCTATCCACACACTGCCCCGGGCATTCCCTTCATCAAATTGTTTAGTAAAGCTTCTCACAGTAACCGTAGAGGGGAAACCCCCGGTAACAATGCCTGTGTGTCTGACAGTTTCACCGAACAGCAGTAAATATTTCCCTTCTGATATTTGGATTGTTCTGGATAATGGGTTTTCGGATAAGAGACCATACGATTGTCTATAACACAGATCATCTGCAGATTTATCCTGGTTTAATTCAAGCCTACAATAGAACATGTCATTGGCATCTCAACTAAAAACGAACATAAAATCACAATAATACAACTTTTAAAGACCTGAAATATAGATGGACACGTTCTTCAGCATCTATGAGCAGAATATCTTAACAACAAAAGACAACACAAGAATTTATATCTTCAGCACATCTCAGTCATCAGTTTACACCAGCTGTATTACAGGTTATTATGTATTTAAGACTTAGGATAATAGAATAAAAAATAGTGATTCTAGATCTGGAACTTTCGCAATAACTTTTACTGCAGGATTTGTCATGAATTATAGTCTGAAGATAACGCAAAATGTCTACTGGGTCTACAGTCAGATCCAATACAACAATCTGTCACTTCACATGCTATACACATGGGTCATTTAAAGAGACAGCGCACCCCTGTATAGTATTCTGTACATATGTACATAATATTCTATGCTCCAAACACAGTATATGCAAGCTAAGACAAACACACAGCAATGCACCTTTTCAAGAAACGCCTGAAGGCACTGTCCTATCCTGGTTCTCATCCTACCTATCTAATCGCTCTTTCAGTGTTAATTTCTCTGGATCCACCTCGGCTCCGCTTTCTTTATCAGTTGGAGTACCACAAGGCTCAGTACTAGGTTCTCTGCTATTCTCTATCTACACCACTTCTCTTGGAAAACTAATAGGCTCCTTTGGATTTCAGTATCATCTCTATGCGGATGATACACAAATCTATCTATCCTCTCCTGATCTTTCACCATCTGTGTTGTCTCGCGTTACTGACTGTCTTTCTGCTATTTCATCTTGGATGTCTTCTCGCCAACTCAAACTTAATCTTTCAAAAACTGAATTAATAATATTCCCACCCAAAAACAGAAGCTTCCTGCCTGACATTTCTATTTCTGTTGATAACATAACCATAAATCCCACCCCGCAAGCTCGTTGCCTAGGTGTAATCCTTGACTCACAACTGTCGTTTATTCCCAACATCAACTCTATATCTAAATCATGTTACATACACCTAAAGAACATTTCCAGAATACGCACATATCTGACACAAGACACCGCAAAAACATTAATTCATGCACTCATCATCTTCCGCATAGATTATTGCAATTCCCTCCTTACTGGTCTTCCCAAAGTCAGACTTGAACCCCTACAATCTATTTTGCACGCAGCGGCTAGATTGATTTTCCTTACTAACCGTTATTCGTCTGCTAAGCCACTCTGTCAGTCTCTACATTGACTGCCTGTATTTCAACGAATCCAATATAAAATTCTTCTACTAACATACAAGGCCATCAACAAAATTGCACCGACATACATTTCCACGAAATATCTCCCTACTCGACACCTCCGTTCTGCACAATATCTACGTCTCTCCTCCACTCTCATCACATCCTCCCATCTCGGTTACAGGATTTTTTCCAGGCTGCACCCACTTTGTGGAATTCTCTCCCATGCACAATAAGACTTTCCTCTAGTCTTCAAACTTTCAAGCGTTCACTGAAAACCCACCTCTTCAGACAAGGTTATGATATTCCTCAACCACCATCTTAATTTCCCTAGATTACCCTATTACCACCCTCTACACAGCTAACGCAAGACAACAACCCTCTGACCAACATTGCAACACACACAGCCCACTCAATACTTTTACCTTTGCGTTCTAGTTATTCCATTGTGCAATATGATGTAGCACATGTCCTTGTGTTTCTAACTCCCATTGTCCTATAGATTGTAAGCTTGCGAGCAGGGTTCTCTTACCTCTCTGTCTGTATGTATTACCCAGTATTGTCTTATCAATGTTTGTTCCCAATTGTAAAGAGCTACGGAATTTGCTGGCACTATATAAATAAATGTTGATGATGATAATGATTCTGTGTAGGTCTCCCGGACTCCCGGAAGAGCAGGCTATTCTCCCGCCACCTACCCACTTCCTAGTGCAGTGGGCAGGATAGGAGCCTCCATGACCCGATTCACAGTGAATTGTGTCATTTTGGCCCCGCCCCCAGGGCAAAATGGCGCTTTACGCAACGCTCCCCCTCCCTTCCACACACCCCACCTCACCTCCGAGATCTCATTGATAAGTTGGTAAGTATTATATTAAGTATGACACACACACACACACACAAAGAAACACACATTTACAGTGACAGACACACTTGCATAGAGACACAAGCAACTGCACACTTATTCATATACAATACTCCTGTGAGCTTACATCCTAAGTGAGGGAAAACATACTGGCACAGGGGAAGCCAGATAAGGCACGGGGGAGTCAGATAAGGCAAGGGGAGAGCGAGTGGAGTATAGAGAAAGGGGTTATGTGGATAATTGGTAGGCTTTGAGGAAGAGGTGGGTTTTCAGCGCACGTTTGAAGGAGCACAGAGTAGGAGAGAGGCGGATGGAACGAGGGAGGTCATTCCAGTGAAGAGGGGCAGCACGGGAAAAGTCTTGGATTCTGGAGTGGGAAGAGGTGATAAGAGTGGAAGAGAGGCGTCGGTCATTGGCTGAGCGCAGGGAGCGGGCGGGAGTGTGAATGGAAAGCAGGTTAGAGATGTAGGGGGCAGTATAGTCTACTGTTTGTACTGTGTACGGCGCTGCGGAAACCTTGTGGCGCTTAACAAATAAAGGATAATAATAATAATAATAATATTAGATGTAGCACAATATTTCCATGACTTGTATTAAAGTGTAGCCAAAGGACTTTTGACTGCTAACATCCTTATTTTTACTAGGGTATAGTCCTATCCCAAATATCCATAAGTATAAATGCTCTGTCACACTTGCTGGACTAAGACTGTATATGCCTACAGCATACTGCAATTTAGTAATTCTGCTAGTTCAGAGCAGCTGTATACAGCAGATGAAATTCATACAATTTATTCTAATCTTGTTTCGATGTACCAAAAATAAGTTTTATGTTCACACAATTTAATCTTCAGAGGAACTACTACACTGGTTATTAACTTTTGCCCAATTACTAGTGTTCTGTCTTTACTCTGCGGTATTTCATAATTATCTCTATTTTGAGATAGCAACATTGTTGGATGTCTTTTTCAACAACTACGGTGAAGATAACAATGAAGAATGATAATGAGTCGCTTTGCAATGAAGACAATGAAGACAGTGAGGTTAGTAACCCCTTGAAAAAGAATAACAGCACTATCACCCCAATGCACATTCCCATTATGTTAGAATAAACTTCTTTTACAGACATAATTCTCTTCTGATGCTATATGTTATGTCATTTATACTTTATTGTGTGAGGAATGTGACTACCAAAGAAACGGCGAACTACACGTCAAAAGATAACATAAATAAGTAAAGGGTACAGCTCCAAGTAATATATTTGGCACATTAAAATAAATTATATTAATGAATGAAAGACAACTGAAAATGAGCAATGATTATGGAACTACATTATGTACATGGCAGATTGTGTCAGCGCTGGAATTTGTATCCTTGGCTGTGTGCACCGAAAAGCTGTTTGTAAGCTTTTCAATGAGGAAATATAATGCCAAAATATCTTGACTTCATCCACAGAAAAACTAAAACGGAATATAAACCTGGCTTATGCCACCCAGTCTGACCCTTCTCTGCAGTTCACAATTGAGCTTTTAATTTTACTTTCTCATATCCAGACGTAGCTGATTTAAAGAAAACCCAGTACATTACAGTGCCCGGGGGCTTAATTAATATCTATTGAACCGTTCGCTGTACAACAAAGAAATGTAATTGTAGGGTTTAAAGGTCTATACGTAATGTCACACCTGATCATATAAAATCTGATCAAACAAAACTGATAATCTGCAGGGTGGGAGGGGGAGGGGGGGGGGAATCAACACCAATTATGTTTATTAAAAGAGATCCAATCTCAGGTAAGGTACATAAGCCCACATGTGTGTACATGTCTGAAAAGGTCACAGAACGTTCCATCGTTCACTTGTTCGTTCACAATCTTGTCTATCCACTTTGCCCTCTTTGTCCTAGTATGATAGTCAGGGACAATCGAGGAGAGCTCATGGGCTGGAACACAAGTCCATTTTTATTGAAAGCCGTGCTGGTAGGCTGATTGAGAACGAGCACCTGATTTTTTTATTAAGGTTTGGGAACCCACTGATACTCTCAAGTTTACCAGCCCTATTGGCAAATGTCAGAATCAGAGCCGTAACTTAGAATTCTAGCGCCTGGGGCGAGAAAGACAAATGCCGCCCCCCTAGCCCTCAATTGTAACCAAATGAACATAAAATATTCCTAAATTGCACCCCCCTTCAGCGTTGCGCCCTGAGTGGTCGCCCCTGTCACACAGCCCTAGTTACGGCCCTGGTCAGAATTGACAGATTTTCAGTCTTGGCCTGATACCATTGCATCCAATACAACAGAGATGCTCAAACCCAATCCTCAAGAGCTACCAACAGGTCATGTTTTCAGGATTTCAGTCTTTAGAAACAAGTAGGATAGTTACTGACTCAGTCACTGGTGGATGATTAGAGTAATCCTGAAAACATGAACTGTTGGTAGCTCTTGAGGACTGAGTTTGCGCACCTCTAGAATAAAAAGTACAAAGAGCAGTATTTCTTGCTTATCTCACACATATTCCTGTCTTTCATGCACTGAACATGCTACTACATTATAGCAATCAGCATTTAACGGCATTCAATCACACAGTGCATTTTTTAAAATCATTGCTTTAAACTAGTATGGCATCTATTACCAACTATTTTCAATGCTAACTGTAGTTTTGAGGTTGGGGGTCTGAGGATTGATTATAAACAGCAGTAACTAGTGTTACATCACTGTTAGCCATTCTGTCAGTTATATATTATCCATATAGTTGTAAAATAACACTATCCTATCCTGGCTTTCCTCTTACCTCACCAACAGCTCCTTTTCGGTCTCAACATATGGCTCACTCCCCTTCCCCACTTTCCTTACCTGTCGGAGTTCCCCAAGGTTCTGTTCTTGCCCCCTGCTCTTCTCCCTCTACACCTCCTACTGTGGTGACCTCATCCGCTCCTGTGGCCTCCAGTACCACCTCTATGCTGATGATACCCAAATCTATCTTTCATCCCCTGACCTCTCCTCTTCCCTTATGTCGTAATAGACTAACATCTGCTCTCTGGTGCTGATGCATTAGTACTGGAGTGGGCTGGAAGGATTGGCATAGCAACGAGCAGTAAATACATCAGCTAAAACTCATACATTTGAAATTATCTTGATTTAGTGTGTTAGAATTAAAGTAAATAGTACCATCACTGTCTTAGATTGAGAGTGCACAGCCTGCTTTAATTTAGTACTGACAGTTCAGGACAGCATAGGTACAGCTGCAGCCCAGCTGTGCAAGTGTGTAGCAGTTAAAATTCATACAATTTATTTTGATCCTTATTTGGCATACTACAATTGATATTATATTACTACTGTACTGGTAGTTAATTTTTTGACCCATTGGCTAGTTGTGGCTAACACACTTATTGATCATTGTTTGAGAACTGTAATGTCCTGTTTATTATCTGATACAAATTTAGAAAGAAGTATGAGAAGTATCTGTGGTCTTTTGCACTTGCTGGACTGATCTTCGTAACTCAGACTATGGGCCTCATTCATTATGAACGTAATAAGCGTTTTTTACGTAAATCGGGTTCATGCACGCCGAAGTCAACAAGGAATGGATGTGAAGATACGTGTGGTGATGAATACAGGTGTAGATCTGCTCTGCTCTACTAGGCAAGACACTGCAGGATACGTCCAATACATATGTGGAATATAAACTCACACAAAAAAAAAATAAAAAAATATTCAATTAATGTCACCTATTAATAATAAAGGCATTAACGATAAAACATTAAAAAAATAAGAATTTTTTTTTTTTTAATATATTTTCCATGAAATATATTTATTAGGATGTTATTAATGTCTACTGTACATCAAAACATTTTTACAGTTACTCCTGATTGCAGACACATGTTCCAGGATACATAATCATCCATCATCAGTAGTAATCAGCACTTAGATTAGACCTGTAGCTGGATCAAGAGATACGGCTGTACAACAAGTACCTGAGAGATGCGCAGAGCTTGAATAGGACACTGCCGCTTGGCACACCCTTACTGTATCTTGACTACGTACATACGCTCTGTACCCACCCAGTTCCCTCTCTAAAATCGTAGCCTGTAGCAAGTGTCCTTTGCGCTCGAAGATGAAAGGAACGTTGCTTCGTTGTGTGGCGTATGCAGGGCCGGATTAACCATAGGGCTAACTGGGCTACAGCCCAGGGGCCTATGGCATCCAGGGGGCCCTTGAAAGTGCTGCTGAGCAGTTTCACTGCGGTCCTTCTCCGGCGCGCTGTAGTCTCCTTACTGAGGAGATCTCGTGAGTCTCACTCTCACGAGATCTCCTTAGTAAAGAGCATACAGCGCGCCGGGGAAGGAGGTAAGTGCCGGGGCCCAGCAGCCTCCTCTCTCCCGCAGCAGCTGTCACTGACGTCATTCAGTGACAGCTGCGGGATAGGAGGCTGCTGGGTCCCGGCGCCGCGCTGATTGGTAAGTTTCTGTTTTCTTTCTTTTTTTTTTTTGCCTGGCGCGGGGCAGAGGGAGGGGGACAGAGGGCAGACCGAGGGCAGAGGAGGAGGAGGACAGGAGGCAAAGGAGGAGGGCAGAGGAGGAGGTGGACAGAGGGCAGACCAGGAGCACAGATGGCAGAGGAGGAGGGGGACAGAGAGCAGACCGAGGGCAGAGGAGGACAGAGGGCAGAGGAGGAGGGGGACAGAGGGCAGACCAGGAGCACAGATGGCAGAGGAGGAGGGGGAAAGAGAGCAGACCGATGGCAGAGGAGGAGGAGGACAGATGGCAAAGCAGGAGCACATATGGCAGAGGAGGAGGGGGACAGAGAGCAGACCGAGGGCAGAGGAGGACAGATGGCAAAGGAGGAGGACAGAGGGCATAGGAGGAGGGGGACAGAGGGCAGACCAGGAGCACAGATGGCAGAGGAGGAGGAGGAGGGGGACAGAGAGCAGAGGAGGAGAAGGACAGATGGCAAAGGAGGAGGGCAGAGGGGGACAGAGGGCAGACCAGGAGGACAGAGGAGGAGGGGGACAGAGGAGGAGGGGGGCAGAGGAGGAGGGGGGCAGATGACAGAGGAGGGGGACAGCATGAGAGATGGCAGAGGAGGGGCCAGCGTGAGAGATGGCAGAGGAGGGGGCCAGTGTGACAGAGGGGGCAGTGTGCCTGGTTGCAGAGGGGGCAGTGTGCCTGGTTGCAGAGGGGCATTTTTGCATACAACTAAATAAGTATTTCTGTCGTGACCTAAATACTTATTACAACTTTTTGACCCAACTACCTCTAAAACAGGACTGTTCAGTAATTATTTTGGAGGGGTGCCTTGAAAAAATTTGGAGACTCTAAGGGTGCCGCGAACTGCAAAAGTTTGGGAACCACTGCTATAGGATATACCTATTTCTGATGTATATATCTGATACAATGAGCCTGTCTTTACCAAGCCTTTGGTGTATTGTGATTTGGGGAAGTGGCTTGTTGTGGGTCTTTTTGTTGTTCTGTGAAAATGTGTATTCGGCGACTGTCTTAAGTATTCATGCCAGTCAGACCTTTTGACTTGCTAGTGAGTCTCCTGTCTCTGAAATAAGATCCAGGAAATCACAGCAAGGTTTTTAAGAATTTCATAGCTAAGTATAAATATTAGTGGCTTTGCAATGTATGTAAATCAATGTTTTGGTAAACGGGGTTACATCCTGATTCTAAAAATAGCCTATGTCAGAACTGTATAAAAGATGAGCTGTGTGAGCATGTAATGAATCATTCTTCTGACTTCATCTGACCTGATCACCCTGGTACCTTCAACTAGGGTGAGAGAAAATAAACATCTTGCTTCAAAGACCTGCTTGGAAACATCTTCAATATCGCTGTATTCCTGTGATCTACAGATTAGACCTAAACCTAATCCGTTCTCTGGCTGTATCTGAGGTTTGGACCCAAGCGTTTCCAGTACCACCGCTATGCCTGCTACCCTCCAGCCCTGGTCAGTGTGATAGGCCAGGGGGGATCCATCCACAGCAACCTGGATCCATAGTAAGAGGTCCAGAGTTACCAGCCCAGGTACATCAGCAACGAGGTACACTAGCAGCGTCAGTGACCCAGAAGGAACGTGGTTCTGAGTGCCATAGAAGGAGCTCAGTGGTGGCAGCATTATAGGCCCCTCCTACTGCGGAAAGAGGGCGCATTTGGGATAACGAAAGGGAACGGTGGCAAAGTAAGCCCAGCTGGTTCCCAGCAACAACAGACAGGGTGGCATAGGCGGTCCATCCTGTCACAAAGTGCTATCACTTTTCTTAGAAAATGAGAGGATATAACTTCTGATTATTAAATTCCATTGCACTAGATTACTGGGAGTTTCACCATTTCAAAGATTTTATTTTTTTTAAAAATCTGGCAACAAGGTGCAGGATATACGCTTATAATTTACTGTTGTGCTTCAACTTCATTTTGACAGATATATTAGCAACAGCAAAATACTAAATAAGACTATATAGCATTATAATGGCTACAGCATAGACATGAAAACCAAGACTAAGGAACAACAAGGTGTGCATAATTCCTTGATTAAACCTGGTTTGAACGGTTGCTTAGAGACAATATTCATTGCATTCTCACATTCATAAATCACATAAGTGTATGTCAGGTAGGCTTTAGGAAAAACAGGTAAAGCCAAACATATCTGCTTTAATTCAATTAAGAGGCAAAACAGAAACTAAGAAACCCATGAACTATTTAGATTTTGCAAGTGTTATTGGCTTAGTGCCACCCATAAGTCTACAGTTCAATCCAAGATACATAGGTCATGGGGAAACCTTTCCTTTCAAAACCACTGTTTGAATGGAGTGACAGCTGTTGTAAGTGGGTTATTTGCAAAGTAGATGAGAGCTGTGTGCAGAGTATTCCAGGGTACAGTGTTAGGATATCACACACAAACCAATCCAGACATTCCACGTTAGAGCCAAGAGCCAGGGTTATAACTCAAGTTGGCCATAATGGTTGATGGCCAAATCCTACAGTATTCGGGAGTACATGAAAGTATGGACCACGTCTGTCTTGTTTGTAGCCTGTTGGTGGACGATAATGCACACACACACTCACACACACACACACACACACACACACACACACACACGTCGATAACAGTCATTTACGATCGTATGCATTTTTCACTATACCCACTAAGGACCCTATCAATTTTGATAGGGTCATTATCTGGCATTACTTTTATTTTTGGGCGATCCTCACTGTGAAATTGGGGGGAATCTCCTGTGTTGTGGATTCTGCAGTATTTTATGCACATGCAAGTGACTTTATTTCATAGTACAATGTAGGCCAAGACAGGAGAAGTTGGGTATGAAATGCAGACAATGGAAATGTCGCCAGTTATCCTGTTGACAGGAAAATGTCATCAGGCTAAATGCCGAAGCTTCTGGTGGCAGCTTTAAAATGCTGCCAGACCCAAAATCAGCACAGGTTTGGGTGTGTTTTGGGAGGGAGGGGGGTAGTTTTAAACTTTAGTTATTCATGTATTTATTTTATAACTGTTTCATGCCAGCAAGAGCCGCTGGCATTAGTCTTTTAACACTGGCATTGTGACTGTCAACAATCACACTGTCGATATTTTGAAGCTGTCACCAGAATGGACGTGTCAGCATTTAGCCTGCAGACGTTTTCAGGTCATCAGACGAACTTCCTACATTTCCATTGTTGAAAATATGACTGTATCCAGACAGGAGGTTAAGGAACATCTCATTGCCCCAATTCTAACCAGATCCAAGATGAGAAGTGAGCAGAACTCACAGCTGATTGGGTACAACATTACTTGAGGGAACAGGTCTAAAACTTAATACAATTATTTTTTTCCCTGCTTCAGAGTATTGATAAGAAAATTGTCTTAGGTATAAAGTCTGTGCTGTTCCACCACTTGCAAGGAGGACCCCTCACAGCCACCTACTAAACCTGGTCTACCACGTTACAGTCTCCACTGCTTGTAAGGAGAACCCCCCGCAGCCACCTACTAAACCTGGCCTACCACCCTACAGTCTCCACCACTTGTAAGGAGAACTCCTCGCAGCCACCTACTAAACCTGGCCTACCACGTTACAGTCTCCACCACTTGTAAGTAGAACTCCTCGCAGCCACCTACTAAACCTGGCCTACCACCCTACAGTCTCCACCACTTGTAAGGAGAACTCCTCGCAGCCACCTACTAAACCTGGCCTACCACCCTACAGTCTCCACCACTTGTAAGTAGAACTCCTCGCAGCCACCTACTAAACCTGGCCTACCACCCTACAGTCTCCACCACTTGTAAGGCGGATCCCCCGCAGCCACCTACTAAACCTGGCCTACCACGTTACAGTCTCCACCGCTTGTAAGGAGAACCCCTCGCAGCCACCTACTAAACCTGGCTACCACGTTACAGTCTCCACCACTTGTAAGGAGAACCCCTCGCAGCCACCTACTAAACCCGGCCTACCACGTTACAGTCTCCACCACTTGTAAGGAGAACTCCTCGCAGCCACCTACTAAACCTGGCCTACCACCCTACAGTCTCCACCACTTGTAAGGAGAACTCCTCGCAGCCACCTACTAAACCTGGCCTACCACCCTACAGTCTCCACCACTTGTAAGTAGAACTCCTCGCAGCCACCTACTAAACCTGGCCTACCACCCTACAGTCTCCACCACTTATAAGGCGGATCCCCCGCAGCCACCTACTAAACCTGGCCTACCACGTTACAGTCTCCACCGCTTGTAAGGAGAACCCCTTGCAGCCACCTACTAAACCTGGCTACCACGTTACAGTCTCCACCACTTGTAAGGAGAACCCCTCGCAGCCACCTACTAAACCCGGCCTACCACGTTACAGTCTCCACCACTTGTAAGGAGAACTCCTCGCAGCCACCTACTAAACCCGGCCTACCACGTTACAGTCTCCACCGCTTGTAAGGAGAACCCCTCGCAGCCACCTACTAAACCTGGCCTACCACGTTACAGTCTCCACCACTTGTAAGGAGAACCCCTCGCAGCCACCTACTAAACCTGGCCTACCACGTTACAGTCTCCACCACTTGTAAGGAGAACTCCTCGCAGCCACCTACTAAACCCGGCCTACCACGTTACAGTCTCCACCGCTTGTAAGGAGAACCCCTCGCAGCCACCTACTAAACATGGCCTACCACCCTACAGTCTCCACCACTTGTAAGGAGAACCCCTCGCAGCCACCTACTAAACCTGGCCTACCACGTTACAGTCTCCACCGCTTGTAAGGAGAACCCCTTGCAGCCACCTACTAAACCTGGCCTACCACGTTACAGTCTCCACCGCTTGTAAGGAGAACCCCTCGCAGCCACCTACTAAACCTGGCCAACCACCCTACAGTCTCCACCACTTGTAAGTAGAACTCCTCGCAGCCACCTACTAAACCTGGCCTACCAACCTACAGTCTCCACCACTTGTAAGGCGGAGCCCTCGCAGCCACCTACTAAACCTGGCCTACCACCCTACAGTCTCCACCACTTGTAAGGCGGACCCCTCGCAGCCACCTACTAAACCTGGCCTACCACCCTACAGTCTCCACCGCTTGTAAGGAGAACCCCTCGCAGCCACCTACTAAACCTGGCCTACCACCCTACAGTCTCCACTTGGACGTCTTTAGACTCATCATACTACCCATACATACCTTTAAAGTCTGGTACACGTGGGCACAAGTAGGCACATGAAAAATTACTTCACTTACATTTCAAGGAGAAGGACTGTGTAGACTGGGCCTGATTCATTACGGCACGCAAAACTAACTTATTGTGCATTCTTTTTAAAAACGCACTTAATTCGGGCATACGCACGTCTGTACTCCAAACATCTCTAGTTGAATACAATTTTTTTCCAATGAAATACATTTATCATGATGTTATTAATGTCTTATATACATAAAATGCATTTTTACAGTTGCTCTTGATTGCAAACACATGTTCTAGCATGCATACGCGACCAGCATCAATATCACTCGTAGCAATTGCACAGGTCAGGTGTATGTGCCGACTCAAAATCACGTAATTTAGAGTTGCCCAAAGCTTCAATTAAAAGCTGCTGCGTGCGCTCGAGCTCGGCACGCCCTTACTGTACATTAACTACGTGCATACAACCCTCCCTCTCCCCATTCCGCCCATGAAATTGTAGGCTGTAGTAAGGGTTGTTTGTGTTCCAAGATGAATTGGATGTTCACTGGCGTATAGTCCGTTCCTGGACATGCACAGAGAGATTTTACGCACAATATGGCACCTATCAGCAATTACGTTTCTTAATGGATCAGGCCCACAATGTGGTGAATACTGTGAACCATTAGAGGGATTATAACATGGTAATATACAGAGCAGCATAAACATCTCAAAGACCTAGCTCATGGTACATTTACATAGTTGATTTGCGTAACAAGTTTTCCTGAGGCTCTAATTCTCCTTAAAGCCGGTTTGAAAAACTGTAGCTGTTGCAGGGGGGGGGGGGGAATGGGTGAGTGGACCAATCAGAAGCCACAATCAAGGTGACAAAACGCCTTTGCAGCCATAGCTGGCGATGACGTGGTGCAGCGTCAAAGCAACTAAGAAGCTTCCCCTGCATGTCGCTAGTTCACAACAGGACATAACCAGATTCTTGCAAGTTATAGAAAGACTCATATACGTCTTTGTTCAATCCATCGCACCATCACGACAAAAGATGCAATGTTCTATCCAATCACTCACAGAATGAAAAATGCTTTATGGTAAGAAATATTCCTAATGAAGAATAATGGAAAGTGTTATTTGGCTTCTAACAAATGGAAAGAAAATGTGCTGATTTTGAACAGTTTGCAGACGTCAAAGAAGCGGTTGGTGAACAGTAACAAGTGACTCTCTCCAAAGAGAAGTAGAATGTTACAGTATATGTAACTATAATACAAACAACTTCAATAGCATTCTACAATTATGTTTCTTCAAAGCTCTATAGATTGCATGACCTTCATATGTACTATAAAAATGTATACAATTATTATCAGATACAAGAACCGACTATTAGCAAGGAAGCATGCAAACAAAACTGGCTGAGTTCTCCCTTGGTTTTCTCCTCCATTCATTACCACTCATTATAGATTTCCATGGAAGAGTTAATTAGATTTTAAGACACACGTGAGAGTTTTCCAAGGAATGACTTTTTCTGTGTAAGGTCCTTATTAATGCAGATAAAAGCATCTGAAAGTATGTTAAACTCTGTAAAAAAAAACAAAAAACAAAAAAAACAATATTTGGAAGGTTTCCATGGAGATAGGAGGCCTGTCTTACTAGGTGAAGTTCACAGGTTTCTATGGTTACCAGAAATATGTGTCAGCAGGCGGTACTTACTGGTTACTATGGTAATGAAAGCAAGATTTCCCTGGGAGAACTGTCATGTGTAGATAGATGTACTGAATCCCGAGCAGAGGTGTCACTGTACCATCTCATTATTACACATTATACAATCTTGCAGACTGAATTAACCAAAGATAATACAGTCAATTATGTTATTCTCAGGAAAGAACAGTCTTAATTCCTGTGGGTTCAGTGCAGACTATCATACACGGTTGCATATAGTAACAATCCTACGCCTGCTCAGCTTGAAAAATAATAAAGAAAAAAGAAAAATGCAAGTCCATTAAGTTTAAACTTTTCTAAATTCTAGCTGGGTGGACCCAGAGGAAGGTGAAACCAAACTGAGCTGCCAATTTAATCTCACAGGGGGGAGAAAAGAATGTGTTCTGGTATTATGAATGACAGTTTGATTAAATCCCTGCTCTTTGCACTGTATACATACAAGCCAATATAATTGTGGAATATTTAAGGTATAATAAAATTGTATTGCAACGTTCATGTTACTATTAGGGACAGGTCAAGAAATGCAAAAAGAATTAAGCTGATTGGGATAATGCTACATGTATTGCGTATCTCTATTTTATGCGATTCTATTGTGATAATATGTTTTTACTAGCAAACTAGTAAAAACAAAATCAGTGGAAACTTCATTCTTGGGTGATTTTTAAACAGCGTTACATCCACACCGGTAACGAAATCGCCATTTTGTCGAAAATCGCAATTTTGTCGCAGGGCAAATGACGCGATTCACAGCGGATGGCGTCATTTTGGCTGCCGAATTGCAGGATGCAGGAGTCTTGCCTGCTTTCCCGGGAGTCCGGGATACCTACCCGGAATTTGGAATCTTCCGAACATTCCGAAAGAGTGGGCAAGTATGTTTACGGCCTATATTATTTATGAGAGTGTGGAGACTGTCTTTATTACAGGTGGCAAACTTTGTTTCTGTGAAACATTTTAATACGTTGCTTAGAGTGCGCGGAAGTGGATCATGGAGTCGTGAAATGGGTCCCAATAAAAGTATACAAGTCCCAGTTCTGGGCTGGTTAGAAAAATTCAACTCTTTTGCAAAACGGGAATGTCTGGTTTCTTTCCACCTGGCAAAGATAGCTGCACCCTCTTTCTTCCTTTAAATCCTTTATTCCTCTCATTACAATAATCTCTCTCTTGCAAACAGAAGTCTCCTTTCTGCACCTCTACACAAATCGAGACACACACACAACGATACGCCTACTCCACACCTCACTAGTAACGCCTTTATTCTGCACAACTGCTCCAATATCCTTGTGCCAAACGCTACTCATCCGCAAAACGCTCATACTGCTCCCACAAACCCATGCACCCCTGGCGGGAATCTAAGCTCATTTGCGCCAACAGAGGCGCGTAGCAGGACCAAAGCTGCTTTCAACAATGTTTTGTGCTTGTAAACTACCTTCATTGTTTCGTATTGGAGCGGGGGCACATTATCTGACAAGCAACAACACAATGTAACATTACAATGCAAATGCAGTTTCTCAGCAATTGAAAGAAACACACAAGGGGTGAAATGGAAAAGAAAAATGTATTTCTTGGTATAGGACAAAGTGAATCGCACTAATAATTTTTTCAGCTATTACCTTATCATTTCATAATCTCTTTCCCTTTCTACACATAAGTGTGTTCCTTTCCCCAAAAACATATTTACGCAGTCCTGGCATCGTCTTTTTAATTTAACCTCCTACTCTAATCTACCACCTCATTCTTTCCCTAGCCCCCCTCCAACCCCCTCCAGAATCCTTGCATTTCTCTCCCATCCCTGCACATGTAACTGTCTCTTTACAGCTGTGTGTGGGTGGCTGAAAATTATTTTTCTCTACTTATACTACTAAATCCAGTGATCACAATTTCTTAAATTGCCAAGCTGCAATTTAACATCATTTTATTCGAATAAATGCGAACACACGGGAAACCAACAGAAGAAAATTTACCTTTAGAATGTTTTCTATTATATTATCACGCCTCCAGAATTTTCCAGAGCCCTTCTGCTCTACTAAATTATGCCTTTCTATAAGCTGTTCCTTTGTATAGGAATGGTACATGTTCTGCCCTGCTACAGGTAAGGACAACACGGTACATGAAACGCATGACAGACAGTAAGCTATGTACTGCATCAATACATTTCAGGTGTGCTCTAATTAATATATATATATATATATATATATATATATATATATATATATATATATATATATATATAATATTTTACAGAAGCAAACTAAAGTGCCTAAGTAGACAAAGTACTTTAGCAATGCTTGTAGCTATAGCAACATCTAATAATAGTATAAAATGCACCAAGAGACGTGAAAACAGATTACAGATAAAATGAAAAACACATTAAAAGTAATCAGACTGAAGTAATAATTTAACATTTCTAACATAAGGTACATTTCCGATCTCTTTAGGGAACTTTCACACTCTATGGTACATGTAAAGTACAGGTAGAAAGAAGGATCACTGATCTACCTATGGACATGGAAAAACTTGTTACAATTCAAACATGGGATGGGTGAGAATGCAACGCAACAAAAAAATGCAGCACACTGTAAAGCAAAGGGTGTAATTTATGGGGAAAAAATGTGTAAAGCTGTCTCTATTGTGGTATAAAGTGACTCTGGTTGTGCTCAGCTGTCACGCCATTGTGCAAAGATTTGCACAATGGCAATTAGTGCAATGACAATTTGTACACATAAGTGACTTTATCCGCACCTCAGATACATCACATGACCTGTTATTGACAGCAGCAGTATCTGCATGCCTATGTTTCTATTGCACAGACCTCTGAGGCTAGGAATATTCCCCTATGAAAAAAAACCATGGTAAGTAGTTGAATTACCATGGAATTTCATGAGATTTTTGTTTTTGACCACAGTGATCATGTGCTTTTTCTTGTAAGTGTAAAAAGTCTGGAATTTCATGGTAATTTGGTAGTTTGCCATGACTGCCCTGTGCCTTCTTTTCAAAAGGATAACTTTAGTATATATAGTATGACACTCTATTTGCTTTACCCCAACACCAGGTCACAAAAATAGCCCACATCGGTAGTTACGCTGCTGCTGCAGTACCTTGCAAAAGTATTCAGTCCCCATTCTTTTTTTTCACAGCCTGAAGTTTTTATATTTTTAGAGTGGGAACATTTATTATGTGAGTCACTTATTTAAATTTTTAGATTCATCTTTCCAGTAAAAAAATAAAAAAAAACTATAATAGTAAACCATAAAGTAATTTAAAATAAAAATTGCAATATCATCTTCTCTGGCAGCCATTACAGCCAGTATTTGTTGCATAAGTATATATTCATAGACCTTAAATACTGAGCTGGAGGACTGTTTAACCATTCCTTCTTGCAAAATTGCTAAAGCTGGCTCAAATTAACTGGAGTATGGCCATGTACAAAACTTTGACCTCTTCCCACAGACTTTCAATGGGATGGAGGTGAGGATTTTGACTGGGCTACTCAAGGACCTCTATTGTCTTGATGTTGCTCTTCCTGGGTGCTTTGTATCACTGTCCTGATGAAAGACAAGCTTCCTCCCCAGTTGGAGCCTTTTGGCAGAGGGCAACAGGCTTTGGTCCAGGATTTGTCTGTAATGTGCAACATGGACGTGAAAGAGTATGTATTAGACAGAAAACCACTGACTTTAAAGGAATATGCTATATTGGCTACCAGTTCTATCAAAGTCCAATCCCAACTGAGTTGTGAAATTCTGGTAATACAATTTTCGAGTTCTGCTTTCTCATTCCATGGACAACAGGGAGAGGCACCGAGTTTGCATTTTGTATGACTTCTCCTTGTTCGTGACAGCCATGCCTGCTTTTTCCACAAGCTACTACTGGGCAGCTCAATGGACATGAAGACCAATCAGAGGAGATGCTATTTTTTATTTTCAACTGGATGGCACGGTTCCCAGCCAGGTGAGGCGGGGAGGGGTGACCACAGAGGGAGTGGTGGGAAGTTTACCTCTATGATCGTACCACGCCAACACTTGGGAAGAGTTGGGAATTTTGTGACTCAGGGCGTGGCTGAGGGCCGCCCATCCAGCATTACATGGAGCCAAGGGACTTTAGATCGTACAGCCTACCTCCTCCCTCCTGTCAACCAGCTCAATTCCCCAAACTCCACTTTTGCAGGAACATTTGCTGGCCTGGTTACCCTGCCTCTGGACTCCAAACCAACACTGCTCCTTCTCTAGGCTGAAGACCAGGCCTTGAGGGCTCCAGATCAAGAAGAAAAGAAAAAGGTTCCAAATGCCAAGCCGCCCAGTACTGCCCCATAGATCAAGGAGCAATCCCGCTTCCAAGCCAAATCATCATAGCCCCAAACACCATTATTTTAAATAAGGTTGCTATTAGTTGCACTGCTTTCTTCAAGTTTGGCTTAATTTATACTGATTTTTTTTTACTTTATAAGCAATCAGCTAGATCTGAACCATTTTATTTAAGTTTTACTCTCAATAACTTATAATAGCTACTAAGCACAGTTTTTGGTTTCCTGCTGTTCCCACTAGAATAAATCAAGCTGCAAATGCATCACTTTAAGTCTGAATATTTATTGAAGAGTCACGTGGTTGCAAAAAAGATGTCCATTGTATTCCTACCTAACTTGGGGTGGGGTTCAAGATTGCAATCGTAGCAGGGGTGGGTATGTCAACGGGATGGTGTCTGCATCGAGGGGGAGGGGAAGGTGGGGGGCCTGCTCCCACCATCTGTCATGGTCCCCAATGCTTTCTCATTGCAGTCCTGGATATAGAAATGTATGTAAAACACACATGAAATGAGACAATCCTTCTGCAGTGAAAAAAAAAAATGCTTTAAATAGGCTGTTTAGTTTCCTCACGCGTCAGTTGGGTTATGCTCTCTTCAAATGACGACATTTTGCCATCAATTATTTTTTGGGCATTTCTAATTTGAAATATCACGCACAGTTTTGTACAATACATCATTTGACATCTCCTTAGCAACCACAGTCGCCTTTCACACAATAACATTCTCACAGATGCAGCCCTTGTCACTTTCAGACACTTGCATGTATCATGAAAATTTTAGTCCGTTACTGATTTAACACCTGATACATTTGCAGTGTAAGCGACCAGTGTAAAGTCAACACTATGCTAAGCTACATTTTTAAAATGTGCCCATTTTAGATGGTGTCTTTGTATGGGTACTGTATAGAATTGTAAGAACCAAAAGTAAGTTGTTTTAATTCACATTTGTATTGTGGATGCATTGCCATTCAGCATAAAGAAGATCAGTAGTAGAGTACTTTTCTTTGTATGTTAATTTGGAATTCTGAGCAAAACAATTATATATTTCATTATACATTAAAAAAAAGAAAGACTTGTTCACTCAAACAAACGTTGACATTTGAGTTTGAGGCTTGTCTTCATGTGCAGGGCGGCCGCATCCATTGAACCAGATCAGGCCAATTCTAGAACCTCTGCTTGGTCAATGAATGATAGGCTGAAGAATCATTCAGTCTGACTCCTAATTTCTTATAGAAAGCATTCAGGAATTCTTCCATGAATTATAGCACATGGTCTGAATTTCTCTTTTAGAGGAAACCACGTAGGTGAAACATGAACACGTCAGCAACGAAAGACAATGTGGGAAGACCCTTCAAAGGTGTAAAATAGAACATCTTCAAAAAGTAATCAACTAGGACATCCACATGACTGTTACATATAATCCCGTGGAGGGGAAGGACGTGAAATAAGATCACTAGAACAATAAACACTTTGATTTTATTGTTATTTTGAGGCAAAGTCCCAGTTTTATGTTTACATAACATATTTGTGAACTAGGAAGTGGAACGAGATAATGCAGACATATAAATAAATATATATATATATATTTTTTTTTATTTTTTTTTATTGGGTTTTAGCCTCCAAACAGGAACTAGAGTAGGAAGAACTCCAGGAAAGAGTGTCCAGATTTGTAATCCAGAGTTGGACTTCTGGAGCCAAGGCAGGCCAATGTGCAGTGATTTAAAGGTCTTGGAAATTACAAAGAAAGAGATTTATTCTTTACGCAGGATGGTAACCTGAAAAGTAAGGGGAATATTTTTGTAATGAACGGAACCTTCGGGAGTGAGATTCCCATTAACAGCGCTAAGAGCCATCTGTTTTTCCAAAGGAATTGTAGGGATTTGAAGTTTGACATAAGGTCAAATTTAATGAAATTTCCTGCTGCTTCTACGCCCAAGAAGGCTAGACAGGTAAAGACGTTCCGTCAAAAGGTTTATTAACAGAAATAAGCAAGTTATTTAATTCTTTGTTACCGGGAGAGAAATTGATTTTGCTTGGCATCTTGCCACCTAGGGATTTGAGTTTCCTAATTTTAAAGAAAATTGGATGACAAAGTCATCCTTCATTCCCCAGTTCCAAGATTGCGAGAGTTCTCCTACAAGAGTGTTCCACTGCATGGACTTCTCAGGAGGGAGTAATGTTTTTGAATACATGGAGCCAGATGTGGCTGTGCAGATTTTCTGATATTGTCCTTCTCTAGGTTGTGTTCTCTGCAATGCAAATCAACCTTATTGCAGAAGGTAATTAGATCATCCAGAATCACATCGTGATAATTCATCCTTAATGCAATCGGAAAGGCCTTGCCAGAAACGAGCGGCTAGCGCTTCATTGTTCCATCCTAATTTGGAAGCCTGCGGTGCATACTGAACCAGAATTACAGTATCTTGTCTGAGACGCAGCAGACTGACTGAGGCAGAGGAGAACAGCCTCAAAAACTTTACAAAATGCATAAAGGCAGAAGCATTCTAGAGAAGTGGATCACCATCCGCAAAGGATATCCCCGTGGCTTGACCCAACTCTCCAGATGTTAACTAACTTTACTAATAATGATTGGTGCTGCTAATCTGGTATACAGTCTAATGGGCATCCTGGTTTTTACCAGAGACACAGAGTAAGTGATGGGCTTCACCTCTGGGTACCCAAAAGTCATAGCCACAAGACTAGATTCATTAGATAGCACCTGATGTTATTGGGACAGGCAGACAAGTGAGGTCAAGAACTAGCAGAGGACAGGGAAGACAGCAAAGGATCAGCGTTGATATAGACAAGCGAAGGGTCAGGGTCACAAACAAACACACTTAGGGGCTGATTTATTGCGAAAAGACCAATTACCAGCGATCGATGGAGCTTTTTTTCACTTCACCCTATACATGGAAGGCTTACCAACGGCGAATCTTACCATTGAAGGCTTCCTCGTGTCTTTACAGTGGGGAAGCCTATGAAGTAAGTATCCAGCCCATGCATGCGCACATCTGCAATGCCATAAGTTAAGAATTGAATATTACTCAGCCGCCCTGGAAATATTCTTTTGTTAAATTGCAGATACGCGTTTTTAAAAATCCTACTTATCCCCAGAGTAAGGTGCCTATTCACAGACAGGACCCTTGGAAACAAAACAAGCCGAGTCAGTCACAGATAGTGAAATAGCATAATAAATGTAGTGGAATACACTCAGGTACCAAGCAATAGAATGAGCAGGTTTATATAGGCAATCAGAAGACATCGTGGGAGTGACACCCAAACATCACAAGAGGCACCCTAAATAGCAACAACTATAAAGCAAAAAAACTGAACCCCTGCACAATCCTATAGAGAGGTGCTCATGAGCATAGTAAATGGCACCTGAGTATGATACTATAGAAAACAGATACTTGACCGTGTCCTGCTATAACAATATTTCTTGTCAAGTCCATGTATTATCTAAAGACACATGTAATATTTCTTTATTTGTCTTTTCAATTTTCTTGTCTCCATGTTCATGAAGACTGTGGGATATCCATGGTGCTGACATGCAAAAGCCATTATATTCTCTACTCTACTCTACTCTATTTTGTGTTGTGCCATCAATGTTCCATTTTAAACAGACCTGAGATAGGCATGGCCAAGTCTCTATACTGTTGTTCCTTGTTTACAAGGTTATCATGTTTTTTGGTGAGCTAAAATACTCCCCTAGACTCGCTGCCTCTGTCCCGTCCTCCCCCTTCCCCCATCTCTGTCACTAGATCTGGAGGCAACTACATACCTTAGATAAAGGAGGTTGTTATAAGCAGAACACACAGCTCCAGAATCTCAACTTGTGGTTTGGGCATCAGAAAAGAATTATATGTATAAGATTTATCATCCTGAATGCTTGGTCAATTTCTGGCATAGATGATTAAATCACAGAATTCCTCAGACTCAACAAAACTAAATATTATAATACCCATTACAATCCCACCCTCTTCTCCTGCACAGTTCTTTCAGAAATTGGCATTGACCAGTCTAGAAATGGTCCTCTGTTCCCTTCTCATAATTGGTTATTTTCTCAGTTTCTGAATAAAACCTATCTGGATGTGGTGATGGTGTCAATACCCCCCCATGTTTCATTTGGCTTTGTAGACTTTTTTTTCATTCATAGTGAGTGGCAGCGGAGTAGTTGTTTATGTTGAGACTTTTTTTTTCATTACGGATGGGGTGTTTGGAAAGCATTTCTTTGGGTAGGAGAAGGTGCTACATTTTGTAATCACTTGACCAGGCACACGACTAAAAGTTTGCTAAGAGGGCAATTATTTACCGTGTGATTTGGGCACAATCGTACACACATACCACCATCATCATCATCTATTTATATAGCACCACTAATTCCGCAGCGCTGTACAGAGAACTCACTCACATCAGTCCCTGCCCCATTGGTGCTTACAGTCTAAATTCCCTAACACACACACACACACACACACACACACACACAGACACACACACAGACAGTAAGAGACTAGATTCAATTTGATAGCAGCCAATTAACCTACCAGTATGTTTTTGGAGTGTGGGAGGAAACCAGAGCACCCGGAGGAAACCCACACAAACACAGGGAGAACATACAAACTCCTCACTGATAAGGACATGGTCGGGAATTGAACTTATGACCCCAGTGCTGTTTGGCAGAAGTGCTAACCACTAAGCCACCGTGTTGCCCAAAGGCCACACATAGGCAGAAACACAATCTATGGGTTCTCCTTTTGATTTACATTTACTCAAATTAATTTTTTTAAGCTTTTCTCCTAAACTGTGCTCAGTTAAGTCTCATTTATGTCTTAAATTAATCTTGAGAATGATTAGACATCAGTACTTACATATGTCATGTTTGTGTGTTTTCATTTAAACACTTTCAGTAGTGTATCTGGAAGATGCAAAATGTCTCGCACTAAAAGTACAAAGAAACTTGGGCCCCCGGTGTGGCATCGGCTTCTTGACTCCGCCAGGCTGCACAAGCATCCTCCGAAAAAGTCAAGTCACATGCAGACATAGGGGGTAGGGTGGGTTGGCCAATTGGAATCTATGGGTACATGCAGACACCTGCATTCCCCCCAAACCATAATAAGACCAGGGGGTAAATGTATCAAGCTGAGAGATTTCCGGTGGGTTTAAAAAGTGAAGATGTTGCCTATAGCAACCAATCAGATTCTAGCTATCATTTTTTAGACTGTAGTAAAGAAATGATAGCTAGAATCTGATTGGCTTTTCAAACCTGCTGGAAAACTCTCAGCTTGATACATTTATCCCCAGGCTGTTGCTATTTATGAGGACCAGAATCATGCTTCTCCTAAGAGCCACCACCAAGATGGACACATAGTAGGTGCCACCATCAGCACCCCACTCCCGGTTCTAGAGCTTTAAAGCAGAACCAATGAACCAACCAAGATGAAACTTGTCAAATGAGGAATCCCACATACTCTGTGCTTGTGTTTTGTATGATAACAAATTGACAAATCCGCAAAATATGATTTCAGGTTCTGCAGTCATAATCCTTTATTAGTCAAATAAATAATCATGATCATTTATTGCAAGCTGAGACCTATAATTACTGGTTTATCTTACAGCAGGATATTTTATTAATATTTGTATTGCCAATTGAATTCTTAATTAGTCTCCAGCTGGCTAAATTGTGGGTTTTTGAGCATCATTTAAACTGAGAACTTGAGAGAGTTGATGAGAAGGGCTTAAGTGATTTGTGAATTTAGATAATGTAATTTGCTTTGTGAATGGGTGTCCATGGTACCCCCACCTGACAATCATATGATGGAACAAGCACCAGAGCAAATACTATACTGTCTTCTTCTTACAAATAGTAAGAGCACGTGAAAGTTAACGGCAAGAAATAAGAATATTTATAGTCAGGGCTGTATTTATCATATAGAGAAAGGGGCACCAGAAAGTGGCACATTGCATTTTTCCTGTGTTTTTTTCTGAGTTTGTCCCATGCAAAATACAGAGAAGGGGCCTGATTCATTAAGGAACTTAAATGAAGAAGTTTCTTATTTAAGTCTCCTGGACAAAACCATGTTACAATGCAAGGGGTGAAAATTAGTTTTCTGTTTGGCACATAAGTTAAATACTGACTGTTTTTTCATGTAAATACTTGAGAGCTTATTTGTACACTGAAATTTAAAGTTGATATTTGTGTGCTACATGAAACCCTACATGGGGTTAAACCAAACAGTATTTTAGAGAGAATATCGGCCAACTTATACCTAATCAAATGGCTGGTTCTCAAGTGCTCGGAGCTGGACTTTGATGCAACGTTTACTCTTCTGCACAGTTATTCAGATTTTTGTGCCTCTTCTGAAACGTAGACGCGCTTCTAGCTTGCCGAGACGTCGACCAAGTGAGGAGCTATAATAACGTGCCTTCTCTTTCCAGCTTTTTCATTCCCATAAATTTTCCCTGCAAGCTGGAATTTCATTTTTTCACACAGTGCTCCTTCTCAATACTTATCAAGTGATGTCAGCATTCCTGTCGTTAGCTGGTGTATACTGCTCCTAAATGGCGCCGTCTTGCTCTGTACACCTGTGCACTTGGAGTGATAGTCTAGGCACTTCAAAGAGAATGTTGAGCTCTGCCTCAGCCTGTGTTTGTTCTTTATAAAATAAGGTCGACTCTTGCTTATTACCCTTTATTTATAAGGCGCCACAAGATTTCCGCAGTGCCGCACAGAGTATAAACAGTTGACCATACAGGGTAAAACAGTACAGAACAATAAATGAGTAAAACCAATACTCTAACAGCTCCAAGCATAGCTAGTACAGTGAAGTTGGAGAAGAAGAAATGGTATAGAGACAGGAGGAAAGAGTGCCTTCTCGTAAGAGCTTACATTCTAAAAGGAGGGCAAACAGACAACAGGCACACGGGGGAGTCAGTGAAGGGGATCACATGTAAGAGGAGCGAGTACGGGGAAGGGGAAGAGAGAGGTGAGGAGATCAAGCATGCAGATAGTTAGGTGGATGGTTGGTAGGCTTTGAGGAACAGATAAGTTTTAAAGTGCTCGTTTGAAGGTGCACAGATTAGGGGACAGTCAGATGGAGCGTGGGAGGTCATTTCAGTGGAGGGGGGCAGCATGAGAGAAATCTTGGATTCTGACGTGGGATGAGGGGATCAGAGTGGAGGAGAGGCGATGGTCAATGGCCGATCGCAGGGAGCGGTAGAGTGTGAATGGAGAGGATGTTGGAGATATAAGGGGCAGTAGAGTGGGAGAGGGCCTTGTAGGTGATGGTGAGGAGTTTGAAAAGGATTCTGTAGAGGAAGGGGAGCCAGTATAAGGCAAGGCAGAGAGGGGAGGCAGAAGAAGAGAGGCGTGAAAGGAAGAGAAGTCTCGCAGCTGCGTTGAGTATAGAGCGAAGGGGGCGAGGTGGGAGCCGGGGAAGCCGGTGAGGAGAAGGATACAGTAATCAAGATTTAGTTTCCTTGCAGTGACTATTCGGTGGCTCAAAGCCCAAGGTCATATAAGCAATGATGTCACATCCTAAATTAAAATTCACATTAGAATATATGTAACGGGAGTCACTTAGGATAACACAAAAACGTTTTACAATTGTATCCTACGAGCTTCATAAAGATTCCATAAAAAACAAAAATGTTATTCATGCTGTTTTACTAAACGACAGCCCAATAACACAAACTACCAACTAAACCACATTTCAAGTGATTCTATGTACGGGGTTCTCCACATTTTGTAGACTGGAGAACGATCAGCTGTTTTGTATTAATGTGGGCATGTGTACCGAAGCTGATTCACTAACAGGAAGGTTTTCTGTTTGTTTGGATGACATAAACTGTGAGCTCAGTAATTGAAGTCAAATATTTAGCAACACACTTAAAAAAAGAAAAAAGAGAAAAAAAAAAAAAAGTCCTCTGGAAATGATCTGTGATTTTACTCTGATTTTATTCATGTTAGTCTTTGGTGTCATAAAGCTACTGCTCTGGTTCTGCTCTGGACAGTAGACATGTATGAGATAAATGGACCAAGGTAAGGAACAGTAAAATTAAACTTTTTTGGGCAGAGCATTTAAGTTAAACTTCAGTACAGTATTCTACATCCCTGAGTACGAGAGAACATTGGTGGAACTTTGGTGAACAAAGGGCACTATACCTCTTGTATAGTCAGGTATAAGATTGAAGTATAATGGTATACTGTTCCATTTAGACTAATCCTTCAAAGCCGATGGCTTGGATTGGTTTGCATTGTAAAGCCGCAAGAGATTTGTGAGTCTGCATTGTACTTTAACCGGAGGTTCCAAGTACGCCTTCTAAAGTCAAAAGAGATGCGGAGTCTGCATTATATTGAAATCAGAAATCTGGGGTCTGCAAGTTAAAGCCACCAGAGATTTTGGTGTCTGTACTATAAACCACAAGAGACCTGGGGGCTGCATTAATTAGCCACCCGAGATTTGTATTGTGCTCAAGGGTCTGCACTTTCTTCCAACCAGAGATCTAGGGTATGCATTCTAAAGCCAACAGAGAACTGGGGATTTATTTACTAAACTGCGGGTTTGAAAAAGTGGGGATGTTGCCTATAGCAACCAATCAGAATTCTAGCTGTAATTTTGTAGACTGTACTAAATAAATGACAGCTAGAATCTGATTGGTTGCTATAGGCAACATCTCCACTTTTTCAAACCCGCAGTTTAGTAAATATACCCCCCTGGATTCTGTATTGTATCGCAACAGGAGGTCTGATTTCTGCATTTTAAATCCACCACCTTTTCAATAACATTTTGTTAGCCCAATCCTAGTGACTTCAAAATCTGGCATCTAAGTTCTCTTTTGCGAGTCCAAAATAGAACTGGATTGTCCAGAATGTGGACAAGTGTTAGGCTGAAGACTGGTAATTGCTGTCCACGCTCTACATAGAAGTGATATACAGAATCTTCACCCTCAGCATTAACATTGCAAGGCTCACACTGGGGCAAGGAACTGGAAATTTGGACTATGTCCTGCTTACTAAATGGGGCCTAACAAAACCTCATACATTATGTGTATATATCAACATACTTTTCTAACCCTCCTGTTTCTAATATATATCAACTTAAAAAGTGTTAAAAACTCCATGCAATGATATCATGTAACTTTTACATATCTCTTCGCCAAACTAAAAACCCTACTCCCTCAACAACTGGAATGCTGTCAATTCTTCAGCAGTATAAAATGTGAGATAGGTATAGAACATTGTGTGTTCTCCAGGATTACAATTTTTTTTTTGAAAGAATTCAGTTTCTGCAGTCCAAAAATGTTCTATTATACTCTTGTAAAAGCTGTAGTCTATTTCCACACATATTGTAGGGTATACTGCACACTGGTTGGATGAAATATCCCTCAATGTACATTACTCCTACAGAAGTTTCTGCATATGCATATGTACAAAGGAGAAAGCATATGTACAAAAAGTAGAAATAGTTACACAATTTATCATCATCATCATTTGTTTATATAGCGCCACTAATTCCGCAGCGCTGTACAGAGAACTCATTCACATCAGTCCCTGCCCCATTGGAGCTTACAGTCTAAATTCCCTAACATACACACACATACAGACTACTAGGGTAATTTTTTGATAGCAGCAAATTAACCTACTAGTATGTTTTTGGAGTGTGGGAGGAAACCGGAGCACCCGGAGGAAACCCACACAAACACAGGGAGAACATACAAACTCCACACAGATAAGGCCATGGTCGGGAATTTAACTCATGACTCCAGTGCTGTGAGGCAGAAGTGCTAACCACTTAGCCACCGTGCTGCCACAATTATACAACAACACAGAATAGTGAGTAATTTTATACCATCATAACAAAGGGAGAGGACAATGGAGGGCACAGTGCAAATCAGCATTAATAAAAACGCCAATACTGACTTATGTGACCAAATATTACCCACAAATAGTATAATTAAGGAACATTTAGTATTGTGGTCTTGAGGAAGGTGTATATATATATATATATATATATATATATATAAATATATATATATATATATATATAAATATATACATATACACACACATATATACATATTGCCCCCTTTGGATGGTGTCTTGGTGATGCCCCTGGGTGATGTGGGATGAATTTAACCAACTCCAGTGCAAGTCAAGAGTGCAGTGACGGGACTGAAGCATTTAAATGCCCAGAAAAAAACTTCCAGTGTAACTCCTACCTGACCTTCAAGTCCAAACCCTTACCTTTGGACTTAAAACTATTTGGGGTATATTTACTAAACTGCCGGTTTAAAAAAAGTGGAGATGTTGCCTATAGCAACCAATCAGATTCTAGTTTAATTTATTAAGTGCACTCTACAAAATGACAGCTAGAATCTGATTGGTTGCTAAAGGCAACCAATCAAAGTCATTGAATCTACTGTGAGGTGTTGAAAGTTGGGGGGGTGCAACTAAGCCAGGTGCTTTCATTCTAACTTGTCAGTCAGCCCCAAAGGCAGGAGTGTGTACGTCTCATATGTAACCTACAGCATGGGTCGGTAACCCCCGGCACGTGGACCATTTCTATCTGGCACGCTGGAGCTCCGCAGCTGCCTCACTAAAGCAGCCGAAGATGGCTGAATGCATGCGCAGCAGCTCTGTTTCGGCCATCGTCAGCTGCTTTAGTGAAGCAGTTCCCAGATGTGAGTGCCGACTCCAAAGGTAAGTAGCAAGTAGTAGTAGGTTTATGCACAACTATGTGTCATAATATGAACTGTGGGCACTACTGTGTGGCATGATATGAATTGTGGGCACTACTGTGTGGCATGATATGAATTGTGGGCACTACTGTGTGACATGATATGAATTGTGGGCACTACTGTGTGGCATGATATGAATTGGATGCACAACTATGAGGCATAATATGAATCAGGGGCACTACTATGTGGCATAATTTGAACTGAGGGCACTACTCTGTGGCATAATATTATGAACTAAGGGTACTGCTGTGTGGTTTAACATTTATTATTTCTTGGTCTCTCTACTATTAATATTATCTTGATTAGCATCATGAAATAAAAAATAATTAGATGGTATATATATATATATATATATATATATATATATATATATACACACACACATATTCATATACACACACACACACACACACACACATATACACACCATATACAGACATATATACATATACAACTGAGCTTGACTAGATTTTAGCCGGCACACAGCAGAAATGTAAATACACTTAGGAAAACATTTATCATAAAGGTTTTAAAAAGTGTCACATTGTCGGATATAATCTCTCATTTATGCAACAATGTAGATGACAAGATCAGAGGTGCTGACATAACGTGGAGCCATAGTTTGCTAAAGATGAGTCAACGCAATGTCAAAAACCATTTTTAAGCAGTGAACTATATTCCTTGTGTCACATTAAAAGAAGACGAATCATCATTGAAGAACTGTTAACTGATTGTAATACATAGATGTGGGCAGAGGAGGACTAGTCTAAGAAGCTGTGAAAAGCAAAGCGGTGAACCGAAAAGAGTCTTTGTTGCCGAGGTGGTCTTCACCAGGGCTCCCAGGGCATCCCCGGCATTGTAAATTGCAGCGGTATAGCATCATGTATCGCTGAGTGTGCATAATATTATAATAATAATATTATAATATCGCAGCGATACATAATGATTGGTATCACTATTGAATAATAAATATACCTCCATATTAACACATTTTTATCACAAACTAATATCTATCTATACACCATAAATGTGTGAGCCAGCCCATAAAAGCCTGGACACCTGATGTAGGGGAGTACAGTGAAAAAGCGTGTAAACTGTTAATAGTTATAGCTGTAAAGTAATTCCATTAAAACAAGCAAATTAAAAAAGGTGGTATATGACATGGGAGTTATTCATGATATGCCAGTTGTCTGTTATACACTAAAATTAAATCAGGGAATAAAACAATTTCCGTGGGGATCAACTGCTTATTGCTTTAGTTGCGTTTACTTAGATCTAACTAAAATAATGCTGCTTCTTGGAATTATGAAAGTGCAGTAGAGAGTGCTGAACGGCAAAAGTGCAGTAGAGAGTGCTGAACGGCGAAAATGCAGTAGAGAGTGTCGAACGATGAAAGTATAGTAGATTGTACTGACCGATGATAGTGTAGTAGAGAGTACTGAATTATGAAAGTGCAGTAGAGAGCAATGAATTATGAAAGCGCAGTAGAGAGCAATGAATTATGAAAGTGCAGTAGAGAGTGCTGAACGGCAGAAGTGCAGTAGAGAGTGCTGAACGGCAGAAGTGCAGTAGAGAGTACTAAATTAAGAACGTGCAGTAGAGCGTGCTGAACGGCGAAAGTGCAGTAGAGAGTGCTGAACGGCGAAAGTGCAGCAGAGAGTGCTGAACGGCGAAAGTGCAGCAGAGAGTGCTGAACGGCGAAAGTGCAGCAGAGAGTGCTGAACGGCGAAAGTGCAGTAAAGAGTGCTGAACGGCAGAAGTGCAGTAGAGAGTGCTGAACGGTGAAAGTGCAGTAGAGAGTGCTGAACGGCGAAAGTGCAGTAAAGAGTGCTGAACGGCAGAAGTGCAGTAGAGAGTGCTGAACGGCGGAAGTGCAGTAGAGAGTGCTGAACGGCAGAAGTGCAGCAGAGAGTGCTGAACGGCGAAAGTGCAGCAGAGAGTGCTGAACGGCGAAAGTGCAGCAGAGAGTGCTGAACGGCGAAAGTGCAGAACGGCAAAAGTGCAGTAGAGAGTGCTGAACGGCGAAAGTGCAGTAGAGAGTGCTGAACGGTGAAAGTGCAGTAAAGAGTGCTGAACGGTGAAAGTGCAGTAGAGAGTGCTGAACGGTGAAAGTGCAGTAGAGAGTGCTGAACGGCGAAAAAGTGCAGTAGAGAGTGCTGAACGGCGAAAGTGCAGTAGAGAGTGCTGAACGGCGAAAGTGCAGTAGAGAGTGCTGAACGGCGAAAGTGCAGTAGAGAGTGCTGAACGGCGAAAGTGCAGTAGAGAGTGCTGAACAGCGAAAGTGCAGCAGAGAGTGCTGAACGGTGAAAGTGCAGCAGAGAGTGCTGAACGGCGAAAGTGCAGTAAAGAGTGCTGAACGACAAAAGTGCAGTAGAGAGTGCTGAACGGCGAAAGTGCATTAGAGAGTGCTGAACGGCGAAAGTGCAGTAGAGAGTGCTGAACGGCGAAAGTGCAGTAGAGAGTGCTGAACGGTGAAAGTGCAGTAGAGAGTGCTGAACGGTGAAAGTGCAGTAGAGAGTGCTGAACGGTGAAAGTGCAGTAGAAAGTACTGACAGATGATAGTGTAGTAGAGAGTACTAAATTAAGAGCGTCCAGTAGAGAGTACTGAATGGTAGAGAGTGCTCTCATTCCTTAGTCTTCAACATGACCCATTTCACTTGATGAGAAAATAAACATAAATTAATTTAAATAAGAAAAAGTTGCAGTAATATGAGACCTTCCATTGCTTATGTATTAGATATCGTGGCTTGTAGACTCGGCTAGCATTGAGCATGTATCTGCTAAGTGTGTTTGACATATAAATATTTAGCACTATTCAATGTTTGATGCATTCTCTATATTAAGCTGCAGCGCATAGGTTTTCTACTAAAAATGCAATTCCATATGCCGATTACATTTTGTTATCACTGTCCAAAAATTGCTACTATGTAACCTAACATTAATTCCAATGCTTTAATATCCTACCAATGCACAGAAGAGATAATCCACTGTATCCAGAATGCCAATAATTGCTGACTCACAGGTACTTATAGCTGTTAATGGAGCTACAGAAAATTAAAGGGCACTGACAGAGCCTGAATCTCTCCTTCCTAAGCTGAGTACATGCGATAAGGACCTTTGCTTACAAATCCTCAATTCCTTAGGGCCATATTCATCTGCATAACAATTGCACCTTTTTAGAACTTACCCTGTCACATTATGTTGTTTTATGGGGGGATTTACATGAGGAGAAATGGGTAGATTGGTTGTACCGGCTGCGAAAGAGTTGTTACCTCGCTACATAACAGACCGAATGCTCCCCACTGAGCAGAAATAGAGCAAGCTGAGCTGGAAGGTATGCACAACTGTCAACTCTTCTGTTTAAATAGATCACAAGGACAATCCAATTAAAAACCCAACATTTCAGGCAACAATCTACGACACACCAGAAATAAAATCAACTGCAAAATCTAATTTCCGTTTGGTTGAAGTTGGCGTCGATAACGCCAGTCATGCACGACCAAACATTGGAGGAACACCAGGTGATGAAAAGGAATGACTTGTTTATGATTAAGTATCAAATACTGTCGTACACACCAGTTGAGCAGAAGGACATAAGAATATTGACAGCTTAATAGCAAGCTTCCATGACTCGTGAAACATTTGAAACTAATTATTAAGCCACACAGAATGATACAATTCAGGGAATTCAATTATTTACAATATGCTACAGAGCAGCTAAGATTACCTTCCCGAGACACATATGTATCCAAACACGTTTTGTAGGTTGAACTAAAACAGAAAATTGATACTTTAGCATTTTCAGAGTGACGTAAGTGCGCAAGCAACTTTGAAGTGTACGGTGCTAGAATCAATCTGTAGCCAATCAAACCACTGGCACATTCTCAAGGCAAGAAATGACCTTTAGGCAATCGCACCATTAAAAACATTCATTCCTATGGGCTAGAGCAGCCCAGTCAGAGCTTCAGACTGTACACAACACAAATGATGATGGATTCAATTGCAACATAATATTCGTGAAACAGAATTTCTACATCCAACTGGTTCTAAGTGTTTCGCTTCCCCAGTGATATGTTTGCAGAGGAGGAATTCCAGACAACTCTATTTTCTAGCTAGTATCGTCTAGAGGAGGGTACAAAGAGGACCAGAAATGTTATTTAATGGCAAAAACAACAACATAGTTTATTAAATGACCACTACACCTAGAATACAACTTGGCTTCTATAAAATAATCCCAAATGACCTTAAAAAATATATATGGAAAAGCTTCAGGAACTTGAAAAAGGGAGATATAGTCCTACACACATCAGACATTCTCTAAGTTAGAGGTGTCCAAGTTCAGCCCTCAAGGGCTACCGACAGTTCATGTTTTCTAGATTTCTGTCTGTAGAAACAGGATGGATAATTAATGACCCAGCTAAGTCATTAACTCACCTGTGCATGATTAAAGAAATCCTGAAAACATGGACTGTTGGTAGACCTTGAGGACTGAGTTTGGACACCTCTGCTTTAAGTAATCCCAATGAAGGACATGCAGCCAGGCTGATAACAAAGAACAACAGCTTGCACTCAGCCGCTAGCAAATGTAAATACAATATCAAATATCTTGAGTTTTGTTAAAGTATGGAATCTTCTATACGCTGATTTAATGTAACAAAGTTGTAGGGAAAGAATCTCCCATGTAACAATTATCAAGTTCATTGACAGTCACCTCCAGCATACATAGGGGTAAATGTAAACCTTCTAGAAGGGAAACGTTGAGGTGTTGGCCACAGCAGCTCATCAGATTCTACCCGGAATTCAGGAGTCTCCCGGGCATTCCGGGAGAGTTGAGAGATTCAAGGCCGTAACTAGGGCTGTGCGATAGGGGCACAACGCTGGAGCAGTTTCTCAATAGTTAAAGTTCATTTGGCTGAAATTGATGCCTATTGGGGCAGCATTTTTCTTTCTCGCCCCAGGCACTAAAATTTTAAGTCACGGCTCTGGCCAGATGAATGTCTTTTTCAGAAGTGACAGATCCTGCAATAAATTATGTTTATTTGCGTATAATTAGCTCAAACCATGTTCAAAGGTCCAACATGGACCCTATCCGTATAAGAGATCCTGCCACAAGTTATAATCTTGCCCCCCCCAGCCCAAGTTATAATTTATACCAAAGGAAACATGAATACATTTTTATTATTATACTACTGAAACATAAGCAAATACTTGTTATATAAATAAAATCTTACCGGTAATAGTTAAAAAAAAACAAGGTTACATGATGAAACCTCGCTGTACGTAAGTCGTACAGCGCCAATCTAATTTCAGTGTCTATACAGATGTACCTTTGTTCGTACTTCAAATAGACCCCGACAAAAACATGTTTATGTGATCATAAATCAAAGGGATATTTGTGATACAAAAACATCAATGATCATAAGGACAGATCAGAAAAAACCTCCGGGCATCAAAAGAGAAGAAAGTGTTAAATATTTCCATAAAAGTCATGCAACTAACTCACATATGTACTATGGATACGGCTACGGCGCCGGGCAGGATGTTGCCTATTTTGTCCGGTGCTTGGCCCGCTGTCTCCAGATGTAAAACTTTCTATATATTAGAAACCAGTACATACATGCACATAAATTCAGATAATCCAGATAGAACTGTTAGGAGTCATCAGTGCAAACAAACACAAACGGTCTTTTTTTTCCCTGTTTGGAGACACCATGTGGCAGCTGTAGTGACCTTGTGCCAGGATTTACATCCGGCTTTGCAAGGCAAGATGCCCTCTTTGGCAACGGCACACATGTGTGCTCTTGATGATGGGCGGATGAGGACAGATTGGTCTTTCCATATGCATCATGATTGAATTACAACTGTGCGCCAAGCACAGTATGAACATGGGGAAAAACAAGATGTTTAAATGAGCTACGAGTGGTGGGAACAGTGCAAACGTCAAGTTGCTCCCTACTTTCCACAGCAGAATTAGGCTGCATAAAAAGCTTTGGCCTTAATGTCTGAAAGCAAGCGGTGTCAATCATTTAAATACTTAGGGCCTGATTCATTAAGGATCTTAACTTCAGAAACTTATTATTTCAGTCTCCTGGACAAAACCATGTTACAATGCAAGGGGTGCAAATTAGCATTCTGTTTTGCACATAAGTTAAATACTGACTGTTTTTTCATGTAGCACACAAATATCAACTTTAAATTTCAGTGTACAAATAAGCTATCAAGTATTTGTGTGTTACATGAAAAAACAGTCAGTATTTAACTTATGTGCAAAACAGAATACTAATTTGCCCCCCTTGCATTGTAACATGGTTTTGTCCAGGAGACTGAAATAAGAAGTTTCTTCAGTTAAGATCCTTAATGAATCAGGGCCTTAGTCTGCATTTCACCTGGGCAAAGAGGAATACCTAATAAATGCACACCTGCCTAGGTACAACTTTAAATGCAAAAGTGCATAAAACACAGCTTACTTTGCCCAAGTATTAACATTGCAAAGCAATAAAATAAGGAGAAAAGTAAATGAGGATGTTTCTTCCCAAGTATGCAGTAGACATCTGGGTTTGCTGAGCTGTTAAAAAATGAGATTTCATAAGTGGATTATTCTAGGAACTGACATTAGGGGGTAAATTTATCAAGCTGCGGGTTTGAAAAAGTGGAGATGTTGCCTATAGCAACCAATCAGATTGTATCTGTCATTTTGTAGAATGCACTAAATAAATGAAAGCTAGAATCTGATTGGTTGCTATAGGCAACATCTCTACTTTTCAAACCCGCAGATTAGTAAATAGACTCCCTAGGGGTCCGATTCATTAAGGCACGCAAAATGAACGTATTGTGCACTATCAATTACAAGAAATGTCTCTTGTTGAAGAAAGACACGATACACTGCAGATACAAACAATACATAGGTGGAATATAAAGTCACAGTAGAACGTACAGGAAAAATATATATTCAGTTATTGTCACCTGTTAATAATATAAAAAAAAACAACAACAAAAAGTTACTTAATGAAAAAAACATTTAATTAACAAAAACATTTGTTTTGTTTTATTCTCTATTGAAATACATTTATATTGATGTTATTCATGTCTACTGTACATAAAATGCATTTTCAGTTGCTAGCTGATTGCAAACACAAGTTCTAGCATGAATACACACTCATCATCACTATCACTATGCACTTACACCCCACCTGTAGCTAATACAAGAGGGACAGAGAATATGGTCAGAAAGAGGGACTGTCTCTATAAAATAGGGACTGTTGGGAGGTAGGATACAGTCCTTTCTCACCAGCTGCACTATATCATGTAACAGTCGCTGCCTCCCCACCACCGTCTTGTCCGCTATTTGACTCTCCTACACATGGGTGTACCCCGCCTTGGATCTCATTTCGATTTAATGCACAGTCTTGTTTTTAATTGATGAATATTTTTATTGAAGGAATAGCAGATGGAAGCACAACCAGTCTGCATGGCCAATATCATAAGAAGTCATAAACAAATGTGAAAAGATCAGGAGAGGTATAAGACATTTATCAAAAGAATATGTTAGAGTTGAACGTTGTCCAGAATGTTTAGTTGCAAGTCACTAGGAACCAAAAGCAAATGAGGACAATTAAGGCTGACAATCTTGGAGCCAAGGCAGCTGGAGATGCCAACCATATTTGTCCTGAGCTCCGAGGGGATGTCCACAGATTTTTCAACTTAGCCCGTGTGTCTGCTGGCACTTGTTGTGCCACAAGTGTGCACTATTGCCACCTAATAATAATTAATAAGTCAATATTGACTCCCTAATAAATACTTACCCTATTTTGTTTTTCAGTTCTGATCGCCCAGAGAGCTGATCACGATACAGTTTGACCAATCTCGATCAGAATCAGAATTACGTCTAAATAAAAAAACCTGCCCTTGTCTGGCAGCCTGATGAGCGGTCTTGCAAACCACAGCTTGATACATTGCATGATTTGTATGATTTACATATGCAAAAATCAAGATGGTGGTTTCAGAGCTGGCACTGTGAAATCATGCAGGTTGATGTGTGGTTTTGCCTCTAGTAAATCTCACGGTTTAAGAACCACACATAACACCCCCCCCCAAAAAAAATAAAACCGCTTTGCAAAACCACCTTTACTTTAGTAAATATTCCCCTTAGAATTTTTCCTTTCAGAAACAACACAAGATACCCAGAAGTTTCTGAAAAAACTGACACAATTTAGCATGTTCAAAGAGAAGATCAAGTGCAGACGGAATCGTGACATTTGGCACCAGATAAAGCTCTGTATATTACATGTGGCACCAGATAAAGCTCTGCATATTACACGTGACACCAGATAAAGCTCTGCATATTACACGTGACACCAGATAAAGCTCTGCATATTACACGTGACACCAGATAAAGCTCTGCATATTACACTTGGCATCAGATAAAGCTCTGTATATTACACGGGGCGTCAGATAAAGCTCTGCATATTACACTTCTCATCAGATAAAGCTCTGCATATTACACTTCTCATCAGATAAAGCTCTGCATATCACACTTATCATAAGATAAAGCTCTGCATATTACACTTATCAGATAAAGCTCTGTATATTACACATGACACCAGATAAAGCTCTGCATATTACATGTGGCACCAGATAAAGCTCTGCATATTACACGTGGCATCAGATAAAGCTCTGCATATTACACGTGGCACCAGATAAAGCTCTGCATATTACACTCCTCATCAGATAAAGCTCTGCATATTATACTTCTCATCAGATAAAGCTCTGCATATTACACTTGGCACCAGATAAAGCTCTGCATATTACACATGGCTTCAGATAAAGCTCTGCATATTACCCTTGGCATCAGATAAAGCTCTGCATATTACACTTGGCATCAGATAAAGCTCTGCATTCACGTGGCACCAGATAAAGCTCTGCATATTACACGTGGCACCAGATAAAGCTCTGCATATTACACTCCTCATCAGATAAAGCTCTGCATATTATACTTCTCATCAGATAAAGCTCTGCATATTACACTTGGCACCAGATAAAGCTCTGCCTATTACACTTGGCACCAGATAAAGCTCTGCCTATTACACTTATCATAAGATAAAGCTCTGCATATTACACGTAGCACCAGATAAAGCTCTGCATATTACACTTGGCGTCAGATAAAGCTCTGCATATTTTACTTCTCATCAGATAAAGCTCTGCATATTACACTTATCATAATATAAAGCTCTTCATATTACACTTGGCATCAGATAAAGCTCTGCATATTACACTTATCATAATATAAAGCTCTGCATATTTTACTTCTCATCAGATAAAGCTCTGCATATTACACTTATCATAATATAAAGCTCTTCATATTACACTTGGCATCAGATAAAGCTCTGCATATTACATTTATCATAATATAAAGCTCTGCATATTACACTTGGCATCAGATAAAGCTCTGCATATTACACTTATCATAATATAAATCTCTGCATATTACACTTGCCATCAGATATAAAACAACGTTGTGCATATAAGTCCAGGCGCTGCTTAGCACATTATTCTAGTCACCAGATAGGGTTTAGCGCTGTATACCTGACACCAGGTGCAGATCAGCCTACTGGTCCTAGATTGTGGACATATTGGTGCAGATCTGCTCATACTGCAGCTTGTTCTGTTAGCTGATTACTGTTGCACCAGGATGCACAGGCTCTTCCAATCCGCTCTGGTTCAGTTCAGTAGCTGCTGATTACATCATTAAACAATATTGAATCTACCATTATCTAGAATGTTGGTTTTGGGTCCAGGCACATCCCAAACCCCACTTTAATGTAACCAATCTTATACCTTATAACTTCCAGTTGTAGACTCAGCAAAAGAAGAAGGGAACATATCTACCTGTGATGTCTTGGTTAAGAAGCGACTCTCAACTCCTCTGTTTAAAGGAGAGACGCCAACATAAACCTCATTTAAAATAGCCATTAGTAGGTGTTGAGGAATTCCAGGATATACTAACCCTGCTCCCTACTCCGCAAACTCCCCCCTACCCGTTGTCCTGTGTTCTCCCTTTAACTCTCTGTTCGTGTTGATGTTACTGTTTTCCCCTCAAAATTACAAGGATATCTTCACTATAATTGTGTTCTCTTCTCTGTTCTAGAATAAGACAATTATCCCAACCAACTGTCTGCAGCTTGTGCTTTAATAAAGTGCAACATATTTATTTAGTTTATTGCAGTACACAGTTCATTTCAATAAGACATTGTCAGACGTCTTCAGACTATAACGCTCTGGACTCCCAACACTTGCCCTTTCCATGCACAGGTGTCTGATCAGGGAAAGAATCATTTTCTCTTTTTTTTTACAAATGTCAGACAAATTGTAGCCTGGTAAATGATAGTATTAGCGACAAGGGTAGAATGGGGAGGACATATGCACTTTCTAGCAATAGTACGATAGCAAGCTATTCCAGCCAAACACACATACTATATTTATTAATGTCTTACTTACAGCACAATTTTCAAAACTTTTCTACAAGATATTCAACTGGTTCTGCATTTGTATTCATGTTGCTTCGGGAAATAAGCACCTACGTTACAAGCTACTTGTTGTCCAGGACATTTACCAACATCAGTGATTTACCTGGTTGAAAAGCGTTTTAATCCCAGAGCAACAAGCTGCTGGAACAAACTGTTCTTGCTGGAATTGTGGAGCCAGTAAAGGATGGTGGTTTATGTATGGCAAAGGGGTTACTAGTGTATATGAGGCCTATAATAATGGTGTCTCTTCCCGGAGATAAGTAAATAAACTTACACAGGCATAATGCTATAAACACAGTACCATTGGTAAAAAGGCACATAGATACCCCACTGCATTAGTAAAAATGCCTTTGACTGTGGACAAAAATCTAACTAGCTGAAAGCATTCACTTATTCAGGTATAACTTCTAATGCCCCATTTTGGATAGACTGTGTTTTTACGGATTTAAATCCACCTGCCCGTCATTTCTACCAAAAGATCCCTCTCTTGGACTTGTATAGGTCTGTGCAAACTTCTTTATTAGATCCCAGGAGTGTCTGATTTTATTGGTGTGTGCGCCTGACAATTAATGTAAGGAAAAGTGTGGGTTTTTTATAACGAATCCTAAGTGAACATTTTTAACCATATAAAATGTTGGGACATATCAGATTTCTCGTTCCATTACTTCCTCTGTTTTTACCAAATGTTTAGTATCCTAATTCCAATGTGTCCTGATGTTTTTCTTAGTTACCCCCTCTGGAATTTCAACAATGGTCTCATTTGTATACATTTAGTTAGACATTGGTTCCAATATCCTCTATTGCATAAAGCATCTGAGTACTTTCTGAGTTGTGAATACCTTGCAACTTTCTGGTGAATCTGCCCTGTGGCCAATCAGGGTAATTGCATTCCTCTATTTCATTCACACCTTGAGGGTACAAAATATTTGATTGCTGTTCAACAGAGCATCAACATTTTCTTCCCATTTTCTGGATCCTGACCCTACTCCCTCAGTTTGCTTCCTGGATTGCCTTTGTTCTCTCCAATATACCGTATCCTCCTAGTGAGGATTCTTGGGTGGTCGTGACCTGTGGTCACTTCTCTGCGGAGACCATTAGATGACACACTCAAAGGGAGCTTGCACCAGCCGCTAGAAGCTCTGTGGATTCACTCTCCAACCCTGACATTTACATTCTAAAAGCAATGGTTAAGACTCAACAATTATATTGAGCCATCAAATTCAAACCATGGGCAATCTGGCACAACAAGGATAGTCTATACCGATATCTGAAAACAATGAGGACAATTCATCCAAAGCTGATGGGTTAAAAGGAACGGAGTTGCTCAGCAAGAGCGCACCAGAGTGAAGGTTGTGGAAGATCTGTTTGGTAACAGAGATAAGAAGCTGTGTAGACTTCTTCGATGTTGCTTTTCTAAAAACCATCCATCACTTGCTAGTCTTCTACAATACATTAAATACATTTCTGAAACTTACTCTAAGTGACTTATATGTCTCTTAGGAACTGTGTACTCTGTTACCCTCATTTCCAAGGTTTTTAAAATAATTTCGTTATCCTCTGGATCACTATCATGCAGGGGCACATCCAGGTGCCTGGAAACCCCCCTCCCAGCCTGGGGCACTGTATGCTTAAGGTGGCTTTCCCCATGTATGTGATGAGAATAGGAATTGCCTGTGTATATGATGGGGATAGGAAGAGTTGGAGAGCAGCCCAGCACGGTCTAAAATTATAGAGAGTGGCCTAGTGGTTAGCATTTCTGTCTCACAGCACTGGGGTCATGAGTTCGATTCCCGACCATGGCCTTATCTGTGTGGAGTTTGTATGTCCTCCCTGTGTTTGCGTGGGTTTCCTCCGTGTGCTCCGGTTTCCTCCCACACTCCAAAAAACATACTGGTAGGTTAATTGGCTGCTATTAAATTGACCCTAGTCTCCCCATCTCTGTCTGTCTCCCTGTCTGTCTATGTCTGTGTGTGTGTGAGTGTGTGTCTATATTAGGGAATTTAGACTGTAAGCTCCAATGGAGCAGGGACTGATGTGAATGAGTTCTCTGTACAGCGCTGCGGAATTAGTGGCGCTATATAAATAAATGATGATGATGATGATAGACACTCCCCCATGATTGCTGGTCATACACCACTGGCGGAATGGCGTGGAAACTCCTCTGTAGAAATTCTGCATTTGCCCCTGTCATGGTACATCCAAGATCTCATGCCGTTTAACTGCCCTTTATATTTACAACAGCATGCTTATAGACAACATCATGAGTAGACACCCCAAAAACATGCACACATCATCTACACATTTCCAGTATCCAACTTATATATCACCGTGATAGATGTATACACATGTCTGTCATTCATTCATTCATTCCCAAACATCACTCACATCACAATAGACCACACAGATCGGACGCTGTACAAACCCCAAGGGGTCTCAGAAAACAAGCTGTCAAGTCCTTGGCATTTATTCAGACCTCCGAGACCAGCACCAGGAAGTACATTTAATGTCAATGTCAGGCTACACAATGAATATGACTTTGTGCAACAGTGAAACACCAAGCCCAGTATGCATTTGTGCAATCTGTGCTCAGCTGACAGAAGCAACTACTGAATTAATGAGCCTGAAAAAGGATAAAAGAACAGAACAGATGCATGTCATCTCCTTCTGTTAGGTACTAATGTCACAGCCAAAATGTGGCTGCCTGTGAAAGAGGGAAAAGAAAGTAAGACTGGGAGCAGTTCAATATATGTAAGTTTTAGTTACTAAAAATTAGGGAAAATATATATACAGATCATTCATGATTTAATCCATGCATAACATGTACCAATCTGCATTCTGCAGAATAATTGTAACTCGGCAGCATGACGATAATATAGTTCTCTAACATAAATCATTTCTCTTTACTCATTGGCAAACGAAAACATGCATTGCTATAACTTCATACTTGCCAACTTTTCCTCATTGGCTTCAGGGAGATCCCGGGGGAGGTGGGCGTGCGGGGGCGGGGCTTGATGAAGCGCATCATTTTGGCCCCCTCCTAAACGATTGTCACAATTTTGGCCAATTACAGCAGGGGGCGGGGCTAAGATTGCGCTATATTCGCGTAATTTAACCCCACCCCCCATCTATTGCTGGGGCGAGAACCGGGAGGTTGCCCTGCTCTCCCAGGAGCTCGGGAGGTCTCCCAGAAATGCGGGAGTCTCCCAGACATTCCAGGAGAGTAGGCAACTATGCGTTAAAGAAAAGCAGCTAATGAATCTCTAGAGACTGAAGTGTCTTTTACATTTTTGTCTCCATTACTGAAGTCATGTTGTCTTACCTGTCAGTCTTTGATTAAATCTTGGTCTCCATGAAAATGGCCACCTCCATAGGCATCAATACACGGACATAGGACACAATATCTGAGCTGTGTCATCATGCAACAGATGAAGAAGCCAACCACGTGTTGTACTGGCTCAGCATCGGGGAGAATGCCAGACTATTCAGGGAGTTAAAGGGGGATCACCCCTATTTCAGGGAGTCTCCCTGACATTCAGGGAGAGTTGGCAAGTATGTATAACTTACAATAGAATCTTACCCACTAGAACTTACTACAAACAATAGAGGGCCTGATTTTAAGTAAGAAGCAAAGCAAAGAAAAGGCATGCACCTGGACAAACCATGTTACAATGCAAGGGGTAAAATGTACTTATTTTTTTGCATGTAAGGAAAATACTGGCTGCTTTTTCATGTAGCACACAAATACTTGATAGCTTTATTTTAGCCCTGAAATTAAAGTTGATCTATGACATGCCCTACCCCAAATATAAACCTGTCCCTAGATTTTAAATTTACCTTCCCCTCTAAAGCAAGATGGTTTTACCAAGGTGCAAATTTGCTCCTTTTCTTTGATTTGCTCCTAACTCAAAATCAGGCCCTCTATGTGGAATGCTATGGTGAAGCAAACGTGGAATTTGAAGTTTGCAACTCTGTGAAACTGCAAAGTATAACTTTTCTTATCACTAGCATAAAGGATGTGTATCAATTAAATCTTTTTCCCCATAAGTTTCCTGTTGGTATGTATGTGTATGTATTCTTTTTATTTCCCCACCATCTTTTAAGTGAAAAACTAGGATGAATGCTGTATTTCATTGCCAATAAAGACATTATAACTCACAAAAGCATAATGATGCGTATGGATCCGTTAGAGAAGGACACTAACTTGAATCCCTGTGTTGGAGAAATTACTTTATCTTACTGTATATAGGGCTACAAAATGAGTTTAATCTTAAGTATAAAATAAAAATCATATAGTTGCATAGTTAGTAAGGTTGAAAAAAGACAAATATCCACCAAGTTCAACCTTCCACAAATTACAATTGTGTTGAGCCAGAGGAAGACAAAACAAAATAGTGGACAAAGTAACTCAAACGGGGGAAACTATTCGTTCTTGTCCCCAAAAAAAGGTGATTGGATAAATTCCTTGGATCAATATACCCATAATATCCTCTACTAATTATAACTACAGCTACCAATTCTTTAAAGAAAGGCATCCAATCCATTCTTAAATTCTGTTAGTGAATTTGTTATTCCCACCTCATGTGGTAAAGTACTTAACAACTAAACTTTACTCTTACAGTAAAGAATCCTTTCCTTTGCTGAAGGCAAAACCATCTATCTTCAACTGGCTTTTGGACAATTTTTTTTCAATTGACCTCAACTATATTTAGACATATTAATTAGGTCACCTCTATGTAACATTTGTCTTTGTAAAGAAACAAAGCTAGTGTTTCTATCCTAGTTTACGAATATAACATTTCCAATCCATTTATGATGACATTGTCCAGCTCTGAACCTGCTTGAGTTCTCATAGGTCCTTCTACTCAGCTTTATGTCAACTAATATTCCTGCGCTATCTCAGTGTTCCTCATTTGTCTGGTTATAACCACAGCCTGGATGCATAAAGCTATATTTATCTACATTACGTTTCATCTACAACTTCATGACCTATTTTGCAATTATGTCTAAACATTTCTGTAGCACGTTACTAACTTACTGTGTGTTAGTAACACTACAGCTTAGGACAGCGGTTCTCAAAGTGTGCGCCGTGGCTCCCAGGGGTGCCGTGGCGCTGTCACAGGGGTGCCGCGGCCAGGGGACAAAATAAACAAAAAACAACTTACCAATCCGGCGGCGCCCGGGACCCAGCATCCTCCTTCTCCTCGCTTCTCACTGAATATGTCGGGCGTGATGACAACACGCCCGACATATTCAGTGAGGAGCGGCAGGAGAGAGGAGGGTGCTGGGTCCTGGGTGCCGCCGGATTGGTAAAAAGATAGAAGAGAAGACAGAAGAAAGAGAAGAAAGAAGGTGAAGAATAGTAAGTAAAGAAACGGAGGGGAAGGTGAAAGGAAACAGCAATGGAGGGACTAAAGAATGATGGAGGGGGCAGAGTGAGGATGAAGAGGGGCAGACAGTGTGTGGATGAAGACGGGCAGACAGTGTGTGGAGTAAGAGGGGCACAGTGTGTGTGGATGAAGACGGGCAGACAGTGTATGGATGAAGGGGCACAGAGTGTGTGGATGAAGAGGGGGCACAGAGTGTGTGGATGAAGAGGGGCACAGAGTGTGTGGATGAAGAGGGGCACAGAGTGTGTGGATGAAGAGGGGCACAGAGTGTGTGGATGAAGAGGGGCACAGAGTGTGTGGATGAAGAGGGGCACAGAGTGTGTGGATGAAGAGGGGCACAGAGTGTGTGGATGAAGAGGGGCACAGAGTGTGTGGATGAAGAGGGGCACACAGTGTGTGGATGAAGAAGGGCACAGTGTGTGGATGAAGAGCATAGGGTGTGTGGATGAAGGTGCACAGTGTGATGATTTTTGTACATGTTGTTTTATTTTGTTTGTTATTATTCCTCTTAATATTAGCTGTAAATTATTATTTAACAGATATATAATTGAAAAAAATATATAAAAATATTCTTTTCCCTTGGATTTATGTGTATTATTTTTGCAAACAACTTACTAAGTATTTCTGTCCTGACCTAAATACTTATTACATTATTTTGACTCAAACACTTATAAAACAGTACTGCTCTGTAATTATTTTGGAGGGGTGCCTTGAAAAAATTATTGAGACTCTAAGGGTTCCGCGAACTGAAAAAGTTTGGGAACCATTGGCTTAGGGTCATCAGCAAATATAGACACCTTATAGAACTTTAAGGTGATTAATACAAATATTAAAAAAGGACAGTGCTTAATGCTGAACACTGTGGTACACCACTTGTAACTTTAGCCCAGTCTGGATATGTCCATTATATTTTCTATCATTCAACCATGTACATTCTGTTTCCCCTAGACCTAGTATTCTTATGTACCAGATTGTAGTATGGAAAAGAACTGAACACTTTGACAATATTTAAATACACCACATCATTTTTACTACTAAAATTCGCTTTGAAACTTACCTCCTCATGAAAACTAATTATATTTGCTAAGCATGACTGATCCTTTATGAAACCATGCTTATCCCATTATCTTCTTCAATATATTTAGTTGTTCCGATATTGCTCCATTTTTAGATCCCGAATCTTTGGCACTGCCTGGGTTATGAGGAAGTCTGTAAATATAGGTTATAGTGATGTATAATTTACCAAACTTATTATTTATTAAAGGGAGATAAGCCCTAAATCCTGGAAAAAAAAATAATTACATTTTTCTATTTTTCTTTTCTTTTCTTTTTTACTTTTTAAACCATAATATTTTTTTTTTGTGTAGAATCTGGAACTGGGAGCCCAAGCCAAAGCTATGTTAGAGAAATAACGTTTATTGTTGTGCAAAAGCTATCGCTACACAACCAATTTCTTGGCCTATTTAAAAGATGTTATCTGGCTTCTACAATTGTTTTGTTAAACCTGCTCAGAATCCTTTGTCAATTTTTATTCTATCGGCTGCGAGTGGAACGGCGGTCATAACCCTTTCAGTGCCAAGAAACCCCAGACACAATAAGCCCTGTGAGACAATGACATACACAGATAACTGCTAACAGTTCACCATAGCGGCCAAGTCACACGGTCATGATACACAGAGTCTCACTGTAATCATGTGATCACACAGCAATGCTTCATCCCGCCCCATACGTTCCTATACGCCACACTGGCCAGTCTTCATTGTCGTCCTCACCTTCAGCTCTTTTCCTGAGTTTGAACCTGTTCTGCTGTCTCAGGCCTTTTGTCTGTCTCCTACTATCCTTGTATGGGGTCAGCGACCTGTGAGGGATCCCTGAAGACTCCACACCTCAGGTAAGTCAGCAGCCCCCACCAGCAGCACAGTGGATTGAATCCCACAGTCCATGACATCTTCCTCATTCCATGGCAATAATGTACCGCTTACTTTTGCTGTAGCTTTTCCATCTTCTGGGGGCCAAACATAAGTATTGCCTGATTCATCAACCCGCGTTGGGCTTAAAACGCATGTATTTCGGCTTTTGTGGACGCCTGAAGTCATCAAGTCATGGATCTCAAGATACGTGCGCTGATGCATTTGGGTGTAGGTCCGCTTTGCTCTATTACACAAGATGCTGAAGGATACGTCCAATATCTTTGAGGATTATAAAATCGCAAAAGAACGCACAAAAATAGTGTAGAGTTGAACAAAGATACTGTGAAATTTTGTTCGAATCGAATTTCACAGCAGAACCGGCTGTTTTACAGAGATGCAAACTTCTGACAATACATATTCAAGTTCTGCATTTGCTTTGGCACGCCAAATTGTACCAGTAAATTTGAGTAAATTCCACATACGATGAAGCTGCTGAGATGACGATGACAATTCATTCTGCTCTGCGGTGTGTTTGCAATAGGACGGAGAATTCTGGATAGAACTAAAATGATAAGGGGAATTCTTCATGGAAAATTTAAGTTCATGAGAGAAATGTGAGCAAATCCGCAGCCAAATGCGGAATGAGGTAAATATTGAAGAGTTTTTTAATAGTTTCCTTATCTCATATTAAAATTTACTTCAAACACCCATCAGGCAATCCACCAGCCACTGTATTCATTCAAACTTCTTCAGGGTATCAATCTCTGGAGAACTGACCATTATCCAGCCAAATAAAGATTAGGGGCTAGATTTACTAAGCTGCGGGTTTGAAAAAGTGGGGATGTTGCCTATAGCAACCAATCAGATTCTAGCTGTCATTTTGTAGAAGGTAATAAATAAATGAAAGCTAGAATCTGATTCTTTGCTATAGGCAACATCCCCACTTTTTCAAACCCGCAGCTTAGTAAATCTAGCCCTAGGTAACAAGGGGCAAAGCCAGGCCTCCTAGCAAAATTTGGGTAGAGTCTTTCTTTAACCACTGTCTAGGGTGTAAATATCAAATCTAGCAACTACTCCAGCAGAAAAAAATACTAAAGTAATAGAACTAACTATTTTTTAAAGTAGGATTGGTTAAGCCATATAAGACTCTTTTAAAATATATAGTTCAATGTTGACTGTCCCCAATTTCCAGAGAAGGTCCTGATTTTATTTATTTTTTCTTCTGGCAAGCCACCTATGATTATAATAAGTGGATATTTAAATTTATTTTGCCGTTGTACGAGTTGAGTTTAAATTTATAAGCGTTTTCTACTTTTTTAAATGTGAACATTATTTTGCCAGTACTTAGAAATCAAAAGAAAAGTGAATCATGAATGTTGTCAATAGGGAAACTGTAATTTTGAGTTATAAAGTATGACAATAAACACTTAACTCATAACAATTCACTGCCAAATTGGAAAGACATGTCCGTCCAGCAAACATGACTGGTCAGATCACAATTAGACAATGACTATACATACGATCATATCTCAGTCTTCGTCTCAATGCAGTAATATATGAATGATGCTGACCAAATTAAATGCTACACTCTAAGGAAACTATAGTAATCACGTACGTTCCTGAATATTGGACCTAATTATGTTATATTTCATATTCAATTTTGTGGGAAGTTTGATCCGTTTACTGCATGAGAAATTATGTCTCTGTGATGTGTCAGGGAAAAGATATGGTAGTTATAAGAATTCCTGGATCGTTCTGAATAGACTATGATTCGAACCCAGGTGTGAATTTCCCCCCAATAGCAACATATGCAACCTCTCTGAGTGACCTCACAGGGGACATAATAAAAAGCCCACTGTATGTTATCAAAACTGTTAAAACAAAATAAAAATTACAAAGGTAGGTTTCTTTGTGAATTAATAAAATATTAACATAGACAAAATTGAATGATATGATGAGGGCTTGGCAAACAGCATATTGAATAGCAAAAAAAACAAAAACAGCTTTCTCTAAATTTAAAACAATGTTGTTCACCATGTTTTATTTTGAAAATGTTCGACCAACTAACAGATGGCATCAGTCGAAAATGTGGGAACTAGATGTGTGAATAAAACACTTTTTTGTGAAGCAAAATAACAAAGACATATTTAAAAGTGACATTTTTAATGACTCATTGGCATATTACTGGATTTCATAGTCTGAATTTTCTTTTGTCGGGCAATAGTTGACATGTTCTTGCAGATACAAACCAAAGCTATGATGATTCTAAATAAAGTCGTTGTGGATGTTATATACATTATATTTATTTAATCATGCACAGACGCGTTAATCTATTTTTCTGGGTCAGTAATGATCCCACCTGTTTCTACAGACAGAAATCCTGAAAACATGAAACTGTAGGTAGCTCTTGAGGACTGTGTTTGAGCACTTCTGATCTCATAGTTGAAAGACGCCAAACAGGAGTGGGGCATAACATAATTTCAAAGGCATTACATATACCATGGAACACTGAGAAGACTACCAACAATAAATGGAGAAAATGTTTTACAACAAGGACATTCTTCCAAAGCTGAAGATAGGACAAGCAGAAAACTCAACAGGGAGGCTATCGAGAGGCCACATTAAAGAACCTGCAGGAATTTTTGGCAGGAACTGACCACTTCCTGCATGTGACAACAATCTCTTGTATTGTACATGTCTGGGCTATGGGGTACATTGACAAGAAGGAAGCCATTTCTCACAAAAAAAATAAAACCCAAGCCTGTATAAATTTTGCAAAAATATACATTGTCACCTCAAATCATGTTGGAAAATGTCTTCTGATCTGACGCAGTGGTCGAAGTGGACTGGTATATGGTGGTATGCCATACCGCACCTTCTACTGCTTTAAATGTAAAACAATCAATTTCCATTCACTTACATTTTCCATACTGATACTTCTAAATTTTCACTTCGACCACTGATCTGACAAGACCAAGGATTAATTTTTTAGCCTTACTCCTAAAATACATATTTGGTACAAAGACAACGCAGCTATTCACCCAAAGAACCTTGTCTACTGTGAAGTATGTTGCTTTGGGGCTGTTACTCTTCAGTTGGGACAGGGGCAGTATTTAGAACATAGGGCTTAATGAATAGCTCTAAATTAGAGATGCTCACTGACCCCTGTGAACTGGTTTTGGTTTTGGATCTGGATTAGCTTCGTGTTTTGGTTTTGGCAAAACCACCCTCGTGTGTTTTGGTTTTGGATTTTTTTTTAGAAAAAATCCTAAAATATGAGAAAATCACATAATTTTGCTCTTTTTTTGTTCCTACATTATTATTAACCTCAATAACACTAATTTCAAGTCATTTGCAGTTAATTTTGACCACCACACAGGTCACAATATTATTTTCATACACTTTCGGACAAATACTGCAGCGACCTGGCCGGATGGTAAGCGACAGAGCAATGACACAAACACACGGCAGGTCCATCTATGACACATTGGCACACAGCAGTGGCAGAAAAGAAAAGAAAAATGAAAAGAACAGAAAAATCGTGCAAGATGGAATTGTCCTTGGGCCCCCCTCCCTCCCCGGAATTGTCCTTGGGCCCGGTCTCCATCCCACCCACTGTTATGTTGGATCTTAAAAAGGAATCCAAAAATTTTGAGATCTGACGATGTAACAATGACGTTTTGCCTCGTTTTCAAATCCGAAAAAGCGTGAAGTACCAAGCCGGCTCGGTACTTGGGTCTGCTAAGTTCGGGTATGTTCGGTTCTCGGGGAACCGAGCCTGAGCATCTCTACTCTAAATATCAACATATCTGGCACAAAACCTGCTGGTCTCTTTCAGAAAGCTGAAGATGAAGAGGATTTCACCTTCCAACATGATAACCACACACAAGTCAACCAAGGAATGGCTTCAGAAAAGAAAGAACAAAGTCTTGGAATGGCCCAGTCAGACCTCAATCCCGTTGAAACCCTGTGGAATGACCTAAGGGTGGCAGCGCATGGAAGATCCTCTCGCAATTTGATGGACCTTGAACTTTTTTTTGCATATAGAGCAGGATAGACCTGCAAAGTCCAGGTGGGCAAAGTTGATAGAGACTTATTCAAAAAGACTCACTGCTATAATATAAGCATAAGGTGCTTCCACAAAGTATTAGTTTAGGAGTGTGCACACCTGGGCCACCAGGGTATTGAAGAGTTTTGTAGATTTTTTATTTCCACTTTTTTTACCTAAAAATTGTCTATTTGTTTTTCACTTGAATTGTATTAGCAGCAAGATCCCATTAAAGATGAAAAAATATCTGACATAATTTATCTTGATTTCCTGCTTTATATCCCAAACACCTGCAAATTCCGTAAGGGTGTGGAGACTTATTTATATCTACTGTAGCACAATGTCTCAACTCTGCTGATTGTTTTTTTTTTGTTTGAGCCATCAGATATCCCACCCGTTCCTAACATCATGATCGAATGTAGTTGACAATTTCTGATATTCAGTATACAAATAAGGAAACGTCCATTACTGTAGTCTGGGAGTAAAGTATGAATGCAGAAAACCAGCCCCCAAAAAGTTTCTTCCTGCCTTTGGGTGTAATAGTCCTATTACGCTCTCTGCTGACTTTTTGTGGGGTGTGGGTTGTGGGTAGAGCACATCATTTCTCCTTATTTAAGTGGAGATGGTCATACATGGGTGACTCTTTACATCGAGAATTGTGGTAGTCCCACTGATGTGCCTAATTCTGAACATTTATGTAACAATGGCATTAAAATGTGTGAAAACAGAAATTTTAAAGCCAAAATTTAAAATCCACCGGTCACCTGCAAAATCTGTAACCCCTTCCCTGCTGTGGCAGTTCTCACCCATGTGCTTAACCTATTTTGGCACTTTTTGGGCTTGTCACAGTCCAACATCAATACCAGTAATTGGTTTGCGCAGTACCCACACAAATTATACCTTGATTTGTTTTCCCCAAGACTGAATTTCCAGAAAATACCATTAGTTTTGCTTATACCTCCTGACACAGCAAAGAAAATCTACCAAAGTTGGCCAAAAAAAGTGTTTTTTACATTGAAATTGATAGTTAACTAAAAGCAAATGTATTTTTTTTCTAAACATCACCAATAAATACTTTGTGGTTCTTCCTTTGGCATCAATCCACCTTTCCAAAACAAGAAAAAGCAGGATTCTACACACACGTTTTCATAATAAGATCTGCCTTTGAAAATGATATTGCATTTTTGCTAATTTGCACTGTCTTTAATGATATGCATAAAATGTGTAGGAATAAAAAACGAGCCAAAATTTTTTCAAAAACTAGACAACCTACCGCATCAAATGAGGGTACTACTGTGTTTATTAAACCCGGAATCCTCCCCTATCCCTGGACTTCATAATGGTTTATATAGTGTACCAGACAATAACTTCTAAGGGGCTATATCATTTGAAAAAGGAGTATCTTCTCTTTGAAATGAGGGCACTCCTGAGTCTGTAGGTGCTAGAATGGGTGAAATCGGGAACTTTTAGGGTCCTCTCTACATCCCCTGAACAACAGATCTTTTTCTGTGGTTGAGCACTGACGCACTCAGTGACATCATCGCGCTCTGTCATCATTTCAAGCCTCCTCCCCCGACCTTCGCTGACAGGAAATTCTGGTGAGGGATGGGTATTATGTTTACTATTTTGAACATGTCCAGTGCTAGTACTTTTTGTCCTTAGAACTGAAGGATTAAAACAGATACCTGTACAGACAACAAATAACATGTATATGTTACATTTACTTTGCACCTGTTACATGTGCTGTGTGTTACAGCTGTATATTTTGCTGTTGTGTATTATTCACCTTTTACATACCAGCAGGAAGTCTGTGCAGCAATAAATATTCACGATTGTGTGACCAGTCCATGTATTGGTAGGGGCTTGCTCATTGTTCTCCGGAGAGACATCCCGCGGCATAATCAAGCTGCCAGCTTTGGTCCCAACACGAGATCAGTTTCTCTGGAACGTCTGCACTCACCAATAGTTCCTTTTATTAAGGTATTTATGACACAGGGGAAGATTCAATCAGTCGCAAGGTTCCATAGGTTCAAGCAAAAACACCTGAAATTTCCATTACCACAACTGAGGGCAATACTGACATAAACAGAACCTCAAAGCTAATCGACTCTTTCCCACAGAGAAGGAGGGGCACATTTTAAAGGTGATTTTTCTCAAGATCGGGATGTGTATTAATAACTTTACTTTGCAATTGGGCTTGCTGTAGTATTAATGTTACATTTTTCAAAACTACATGACTGGTCCACGTTAACAGATTTCATGGAGCGAAGACCACATATGTGGAGCTATTCCACTCTAAGGTGGGAATTCGATTAGCCGCGAAATGTCTCATGACCATTTCGGAGACACTTCACGGTGGATATTTGAACAGAAACATCCGCTCATTTGTCCTCGCGCCCCAAAGAGGTGCACAGTTGCGATGTTCTTAGGAACATCGCGGCTATTCTGCCCCTAAGAGTGATTTCACTGACGTTTTATATAATTTTTGCAAGGCACCTCTCTGCTGTTTCGGTCTGGCACTGGACAGATGCAATTGGCCAGTTGGCTGACAAATGGCACCTGTAGAAATATAAATTCCTGGTAATTGAAGCCCACGTTTGACTACTTATGGATAGGGTATTCCATTCCCATGGAGTAGGGATTGTTTGGGCAGCACGGTGGCTAAGTGGTTAGCACTTCTGCCTCACAATGCTGGGGTCATGAGTTCAATTCCCAACCATGGCCTTATCTGTAAGAAGTTTGGATGTTCTCCCCGTGTTTGCGTGGGTTTCCTCCGGGTGCTCCGGTTTCCTCCCACACTCCAAAAACATACTAGTAGGTTAATTGGCTGCTATCAAAATTGACCCTAGTCTCTGTCTGTGTATGTTAGGGAATTTAGACTGTAAGCTCCAATGGGGCAGAGACTGATGTGAGTGAGTTCTCTGTACAGCGCTGCAGAATTAGTGGCGCTATATAAATAGATGATGATGATGATTGTTGTGCTTTTCATGTTTGCCTTATCTCAATCCTTACAGTTCCTGGCCACCAAAGAGAATACCGTAATAACAGAACTCTTACCACATGATTCCGCCCAATCACATATTTAGTGTTATTTTCACATACATAAAAAAATGTCTCATTAGATTTAAAGTGTTACAACTGTGTTTGGTATTTCTTTGTTATTAACATATATCTAAACCTACTCAAATTTTATTTAATTATCTATGCATGTATTACAAGCTGCGATATTCTATGACATCCCAAATACCAATTTAATTATAGAGACACTAATTGTAGGTAAAATATTGTGCATTAAAAGTAAAAGTCATATAGCTATCTACATTAATGTTGTTGTTATGCACTGCAAGGCTGAAAAGACAGTAAAGTAGGTTAGTTGCAATTATCTTGCATTTATACATTTAGATTCAGGCAGATTATGCATTGTTGTGTGATTGATTAAAACGGAATATAGATTTTGTGCGATCAGAGTGAAATAAGCTATTAAAATAATACGTCTGTCAAATAGGCTTATGCAATGATTAGTAAAAGGAATCATTTGTTTTGCTTCTATAACGTTCTTTATTTCCACATGGATGGGCTTATCATAACATTGATTCCAATTCCCAATACTGAGGGGTCGATTCAATTAGCCGCAAGGTTCCGTAGTAAGCTCTGCTCCTGTGCGCATAAGGGCAGTTACGGTAATGAAAATTTGAAATTTGCTTGAGCCTGTATGAGGTGTGAGCAGGAATGTGAGAAGAACATTACCTGTAGTATCCCGTGGGTAAATACCTGCAAGGTTACTACGGAATATTAGTATCTAGCCAATAAACTGTATAGCAGGGCCATCCTTTGCATTGGCATTTGCAAGAAAAAACTTTTGACTGCTTCTTACTTTGGTCTATAACGTTATTGTATGTTGTAGTGGCAGATTGAGTAGTTAGGGGGAGCTTCAATTCCTTGCGTGTGCGCGTCATTATTGTTAGTAGGGTAATCTTAACACGGATTTCTGCTCGCGGCTCAGGGTGCTGCGAGCAAAAGTCAGCGTTGAAATTATCGCAGTAACGGTAATAATGCGCATCAATTACCATAGTAACAGTAATGATACTCACCCAGCGCTGGTCTAAAGAACAACGAGGGGAAACTCCCCCTAAGGGGCAATTAGCTTCCGGGATCGCGGCTACGCGCGGCCGCCTCCTTCCCGGTACCGCTACATCGCAGAATTCCCTTCGCACCCCATAGGGTTGCAAAGGGAAATCTGCGATGTGGCGGTACTGTAAATTCACATTATGTGCGCGGCGGCGCGATGCCGTGATCCAGGAAGCTAACTGAATATGCGCCTAAGAGTTGGAGACTTTTATATAATAACACAGCATATGATAGGAGAGGTGATACATTAAGTGGTTCTCTAACTAAAGAGATTTATTATAACATTCAGTGGCCAAATCATCAACAAGCAAGGAAAAATTATTGTGGCATAACAAACAGGGCCGCGTAATTGGCATTACGGTGCGTATAATGCGTATGCCCAAAATCAGACCATACGCCATAAAACGCAGCAATGTTCAATTCATCTTCGAATGCAAAGGACCCTTACTACAGCCTACGATTTCAGTGGCGGAACGGGGAGGAGAATGGGCGTATGCACGAACTCACTGTACATAAGGGTGCGCCAAGCTCAAGTGTACGCAGCAGCGTCCAATTCAAGCCATGGGCATCTCCAGGGGAGGGTTGGCAAATTTTAGCCCGGGGGGCATGACCCGACTCAGCAGCCTTTTTGAATGGGAAAAAGATACAGGTTGGCCTAGTGACCAAGCCCAAGTTAGCCCACTATGGGTCCGGCCCGGGGGCTAATGCCCCCCAGTCCAGCCTGTCCCTGGGCATCTCTAAGATACGTGTGCTTCTGTCTCATCTCTTGCACCAGCTACAGGTATAGTCTAATTACTAGTGATGATGGTCGCGTACGCAAGCTGGAACAGGTGCTTGCAATCAGGGGCAACTGTAAAAATACATTTTATGTACAGGAGACATTAATCAAACTCTAATAAATGCATTTAATGGAAAAAAATAAAAAAAAAAACTTTTTTTTTTTTTTAAATGACTATATTATTATTATCAAGTGACATTAACTGAATAGTTGTTTTTTTTTCTGTGTGTTCCTTTGTGACTTAAAATTCTTGGAGAATTGGACGTATCCTACAGTGTTCTGTCTATCAGAGCAGAGCGGACCTAGACCCGCACTCATCAACACGTATCGTCACATCTGCTCCTTGTTGAATACAGACGTGTGCATACCCGATGCTTAAAAAACCCCCGCACATTACGTTCGTTTTGCGTTTGGTAATGTATCACGCCCACCATCTCTGAGATATGGGAATACACTTGTTTTGCAGAAGAAATTTCAAATTCAGTGCACCCGACTCATAGGAGACGAGCTTAATATTAATCAGTTCTCTTACAACAGAACAAAACTCTAGGTGTAGGAAATCCTGGATTTCCAATCTCTCTTACCATCAGAGGTAAGAATATAAGTTGTTAGATATAGATCCCGGGGCAGGTGGGAGCTTATGAAAATGGCATTGGTGCTGCGTTTTAGTAAGAAACAAAAGTGTATATACAGAATAAAATGGGTATTGTTTATGGTCATTAGACATTACTATCATTTCCAATAATAACAGTGAGACAAATTTTTAAGGAGGAATTTGTTTGAACATCATTTGCACATATTGTAAGTCTAGAAAAGCATAAAAGCATACTGTAGAAGTTCCATGTATAAATACCAGATCTATGTATGGAGCACATGGCTTTCCCCCTTATTTCCATGACTGTTAAAATATCAGAACAGTGTCAAACAATGTGTTTAAAGATCATACTAAAACAATGGTGATTTAATCAGATGTGTGAGCGATAAGACACAGGTAGACAGGTCTTTGATAAGACTTTTCTTCATGGAAGCTGAGCGTCTTATACTCACTAAGGAGCATGCAATAGCATCTCAGACCAGCAGCAAGCTATGGGCAATATTATGCAATTTATGAGTATGAACTTGAGCAAACCGGTTGCACATTTGCACACAGTTTAATGAGACGTGACTTGTCCTTTGCAGTGATCAAATTGGTCACCCAAACGATCCCCTTTTTAATGGGACAGTTCCATTTTTAACTAAAAAATAATAATTGGCTATTACCGATGGTGCACAGTCAGTGTGGATTTGGAGCATGAATAGTCACGTAGTTAAGGTGTATAAGGGAAGGGCATAGCCAAGTGTTTCCAAATGTTTAGTTGTAACGATGGCTTTATATATTGTCGAAATTAAATGTCAGTGTATAAAAAATATGTGTCGGATTTACCGGTGAAAGTGTATCTATGCACACTGTCTCGTACGCCATGGTACTGGAACAAGCCCTTTAGCAATGACCCCTGTGGTCACCTCAGCTCCTGTGTCTTTCCATATGTTTTTATGTGCAAAATAACACTGACATTTTTCGATTGTATTAGTACAGTGAAGACTGGTTTATCTGTGCAAATGATGAGAAGCAAAGAGCTGGATAATTAAAAAGTCTGGTTAATTGTCTGTTTTCACTTTCTGTCGTGTATGTTGCATAATATTAATGGATAGGATTTAAACATAGTACAGTAATATTCAGTGGTCGAAGTGGAAATTTAGAAGTGGGGGTACGGAGAAATATAAGTGAAATGAATTTGATCATTTTGAAGACAAAGCCGTAGGAGAAGTGGTGGTATGGCAAACCACCGTATACCATGGCATACCACTGTATACAATAGCATGCCACCGTATACAAGACCACTTTGACCACTGGTACTATGATGATGTTATCATGACTGGTGCTGCAGTAAAGTATAGCCACACCTTGGGGTATATTTACTAAACTGCTGGTTTGAAAAAGTGGAGATGTTGCCTATAGCAACCAATCAGGTTCTTGCTGTCATTTATTTAGAACATTCTACAAAATGACAGTTAGAATCTGAATGGTTGCTATAGGCAACATCTTCACTTTTTCAAACCCACAGTTTAGTAAATATACCACCTTGTCTTCTATGCACGGACACACAAAGAAGAGTGTAGCTGTAAAATATTATTATTGTACATTGCTACAAACGACTGAGTTAGTCTCCAATGAGAAATATACATGAAAAATAGATATTAAGAATTTTCTACCTGGGATTTTTTTATGCATCCTATTCATCTTCCTACTAAATCCATCTAATATGATTTGCTGTGTGCAGGTCCACAAAACATTCAGTTATAATTAAGCATATTTCACTCCCATGCTTTTCTATTTAGGAAACAAGATGTAGATGGAAGTATTGAACCATTACAAAAATTGCAACACGCATCCAAGTTTACGTCTCTCTCATCAGAGCATGATTTGAAAGAATGTTGGCTGACAAGTGGCAAGGGTAGACCATGGAATTGCCCGGTAGCCAGCTCACAACTAACGATTTTGGCATAACATCAATCACAGTAGTAATTTTGGTAATTCTTGTAGATCCTGCAGATGCTCTTTTTAATGATGACATGTCCCCATATTTCTTTATTTAATTGTCCTGAGTGACTTTTAGAAGCTGACCGTGACTTTTCATATTGTGCAGCAGCACAGTGATATTCATAGTAAAGGTGATTGTCAATATTCCTTTTTTTTTTTGCCTATGTCTATGTATAAAATGCATTTCTATACAATGTGCTATGCTCGTGATCTCAACCATCGCAATGCAAGCAGCACTGATGTTTGGCTCACATGCAAGTTGACGTCCATAAATCTTGATGTTAAACAAATAAAAATATCATCCGCTGTAACGACTTTACAGTCTAGCTAAAGTGTTTGGAGAGGAATAAAATTCATCTCAGAACGTTGACTTTCAAATTACACATGACAGTTAGATGAGTGATCACATTCATCCCCGAACGTTCCAGAACTATAGCGCGATGTACTGTATAGAAGAGAAGTTACAATAGCTATAATGGCATGACAAACGCGTTACTTCTCATTCAAACTGCGCAGTTGACATGCAACCAAAATAAACTACGTAGTGCAAATGGAAAAATCACCATAATAGAGTGAATGTCCGAGTTATCTTGATGTACCATAGATAAATGGCGAAACCTAACTAATGTCAACCTTAGCAGAATAATCGCAATAATAGAACAGTGTAAGGCTTGGGGCAGAACTGGAAGACCGTGGACCTTTGTAATATTTAGAATTCCAAACCTCATAAACATTAGAATTCGTTTAAACATGTATACAATTAACACCATACTTTATTCACGTCAGCTCGATATTTGTTGACTTGTTAGTGAATGTGGATTAAAAGCTATATGTTGCATATTTTGTCATGATGTTTCATATTGAACTGTACATTTATAAAAAAAAAAAAAATCACACTGCATTCAGCAGAAGTGCTTAATATCACAGCATATTGACTGAGCTACAAAGCTCTCTTGACAAAGACATAACCTGATATTATGTAATAGGGACTGCTAATGTTGAAATTAGCCTGCTAATGTTGAAATTAGCCAGGTATTCAATTTAACCAGAAATTAATAGAAAAAGTGACAACTGATAATGTTGTGCTCCACGATCACTTGTCCGAATTTTAGCCAACACATTACCTTGTGCCAAAGTATGAGGTTCTGGGATGTTTAGTGTTGACTTGCTAGGCTATTTTTGTACATTCACCCCTGTAAAGGAGGAAACCCACGACTCCTTCTTGTCGATAAATTCCTCCTCTTGTCTCTTTTCTTTTAATTTATCCTCTCCTCTCACTCTCTCCCTCTCCATTTGAACAGTACATATTGTTTCCATTTTGTAGACGTCATAATCTTTCTGGAATGTCATGTTTTCACTTGAGCCCCAGAGAAATGCCTGTCTGGTGAGAAACCCCCAAATATAAAAGGGGAAGTTCTGAACGGTAACCAAAAAAACACCAAGAAGGAAAAAGAGTGAAACGTACAAGAAAAAAAAGGCAGCCAAAAAAATCAGTTTACAATGTGCGGGCGTCGTTCTAGGGGTGGTGAGGCTAACATTTTGTCCACCCTGAGGGTCTACATTCTGTACCTGCCCTGTAAATGCCCTCTTTGTGTATAGAAAAATCCATCCTCTCTTTCTCAAGTCAAGTAGCATCTGCTTTTAATTTAAAAAATGCTAACTCCAGATTACAGCAAATCCCTTCTCCTGCTGGGCTGAGAGATGTAGTATGTAAATAGAAAGAAAGACTCACCGGGCAGTACATAGATATATAGAGAGACTCGGATGGTTGAGAGTAGCAGTACACGCTATACAGAGACTGAGATAAATACATGACCACTGAGGAATATCTATTGATGTATCTGAAGCCTGTGGACACAAACATCGAAAATGGTATTCACACCTCTTTATTAATCCTCGTAAATGGTGTATTGGGCAATGTTGCTTTACAGCTGCATGACCTTTAGCAAAACTTTAACCATCTTTATGCACAGATGAGAGGCAAGTGGATAACAGGGGAATATTTTTAGCATGTCAGTGGCTGGCGGTAATGATCCTTTTTTTTTTAGTCATTTTTTTTATAGCATAACCAGACGGAGCACAAACCTTAATTATGCTCAATAGAAGTATTATGATAAAAGTGTATACCAACAAACTCATTTGTGATGCTCCTTCCAAACAAAAACAAATGAGCTAGACAATAGTCACAACAATCAATATTTTGGCTAACCAAAATTAGCTGTACTTGAACAAAGTCAAACACTTACACATATAGATATGACCATCATATACAGATACTTACATCTACAAATATATATATATATACATATATATATATATATATATATATATATATATATATATATATATATATGTGTGTGTGTATATATATATATATATATATATATATATATATATGTGTGTAAAATAAAAATACATGTCCATTTAGAATGAATATAATAATATAGAGTGGATTGAACTGAGCAGAAATATTATATATATATATATATATATATATATATATATATATATATACATATATACAGTGTATGTGTACTGTAAATGTCAACCAATCCTGTAAACCTCAGGGCTGACCATATTAGCCCGAGCTAAAGCGGCCCCTCTGCTCCCATCTCACACCTTACCTGAACTATGTGAAAGGATATGGATTACACACAATCCTCAGACACCAGCTCCTGGGTCTGCTCTCCTGGTTTAAGTAGAAGAAAACCACCGGAGCTATGGTGGGGTAGGGCAGCCCCTCGACGTCAGCCTCAGGTTCCCTGCTATCCTTAGACGGTTCCTGCTCCTGGGGTTTATCTCCGGCCATGCTAAGTACAAGTCCCAAGTCAGCAGGGTTCACTTTTCAAAGTAATGCTTCATCCAGGTGTCAGCCCGTGGTCTCCAGTCTGCTCCACCAATGTCTGCAACACCCCCAATCAGCATCCAGAAGCCGAGCCAGCCAAGGACTATTAAACCTATTTGTCAGCCTTTCCCACATATGTGGATAAACTTTCCTCCTCCTCTCCCACCTGTCTGTGGTTGGTAACCTCAGCCAATGGGTGCATCCTCCTCTACTCTCTTGTCATGTCCATCACCTATACAGGAGCTCTCTCTTCCTAGTGCAAGCTACCTGTCCTCTCTCACTGATGTCTCTTCCACCTCTTGGAATGTGCTGTCTCTTCCACCTCCTGCTCAGTGCTGTCTCTTCCACCTCCTGCTCAGTGCTGTCTATTCCACCTCCTGCAATCTGCTGTCTCTTCCACCTCCTGCTCAGTGATGTCTCTTCCACCTCCTGCTCAGTGCTGTCTCTTCCACCTCTTGCAATGTGCTGTCTCTTCCACCTCCTGCTCAGTGCTGTCTCTTCCACCTCCTTGCTCTGTGCTGTCTCTTCCACCTCCTGCTATGTGCTGTCTACCTCGCTCCTGTCTCACACCTACAGTCTCTTCCATTCACCATCCCTCCCACCTCTCCATCCCTGTACCGCTAAACTCTCCCTCTCTCCTTTACTCCTCCTCCTCCTCCTGCTGCTGCTGCTGCCTCTCTTCTTTCTCTCCTTTAAGTGGATTTTCTAGACGCCTTTATGCTTCTTTTTTTCCTATCACTTCCAGATCCCCCATTTCCACCCCCCACCTCTCCGGAATTCTCCCACAAAGTGCACAGGGATAGCCAAAGTGATGGTTGTGAAATCGATGCTTCTTCCCCCTTTTTGATGCTTAGTTGGATGTTCTGCGCTGCACTTGCGCTGATCCGCAGGTTACTTAGATTGCGCGTTACGCTACTGGCGCAACGGGATGCGCTTTTGTCAGCGCGCGGACTAAGTGGAGAGATCGCAGCGCTCAGAGATGCTGCTGCCGAAGCCAGAGCTCAGTTCTCCACAGCTGGATCTCGGAGTCCAACTTCAGCAGACGGTGCCACCCACCACCAGCTAAGAGACCAATCAAATCAAGGCTTAGCGTTGAACGGACCGCTATTGGCTGTCGGGGCTGTCAGTCGCCAGAGAGGCGGGGACACATCTGGAATGAGATTAGAGCAGGCACAACTTCAGCGCAGAACGCTGTGAATCCAGGCACCAAATCGGGGGAGGCTCATCTGATTGGTCCACTAGATTTGGGATTCATCTTAAACTGAGTGTGAGGTACAAGAAGGATCCTAGGCAAGTCACTCAATACAGGGCAAACTTATATTTACATTTTCTTGAGATGCCTTTTGTACCATAAATAAATCAAGGAGATGTGGATGGAAATGGTGGCAGTGTATGAACATACAATAATTACAATGTTTTGCAATAAAGTGGCAATCGTTGTAATGCAAAAAAATGGAGTAAAGCAAACACGATGTATTAAATGGTGCAATGTTTTTTATTTAATATATTTTTCTGTATTGAGGCTAAAATTAAGTGTTGACTCTGGCATCATGATTTGGGGAGCTGGATTGCAGCAAAGTGTCAGGATTTAGGATTACAGATTATGGCGCTCATGTAAAATTGGACGCAAGTCCATTTTGTTTGCGTAAAACGCACATTTCCTGAGCATGCACCCAAAAAAATGTATGCATACTTCCATAGGCAGATTTGGACGCATGTTCCGCTTGTGACTCGTTATGCTTAGAAAAGATATGGCTATCAGTAGGTGTAACTGCTGCAGGTGCTAGCAGCTAGAGCAATGGTGCAAGATATGAACAACCTACATTGTATTAATGTAGTTCAACCAATCAGAGCCGCTCTGTATGGTTACAGAGGCTTGTTATTTGCGTTGTGGAACCTTGCGTCCTACAAATGTTTTTTAAATTTAAATCCCATTGGATTAGAAGCTGCAAGAGGATCCCTCTTCAATTAGATGACTGATAAATGGGAAAAAGACGGTGTTTGAAGAGTCTTTATTTTAATTAATTTATTTTTTTACACTGTGTTTTTTGTACATCATTTTTTTCCTGGAGCACTATAGGTCCCAGAAAGCCCTGGATGCCAAAGCATGTTGGCATTTATAGTTCTACAAGTGCTACATGCCCTGGCAGCCATGGGTATGCTGGTGTTTTACAAGCGCCAGCATATCCAAGCAGCTGGGACCAGTAGTGAAATATCTAATTTAACCACCCTCAGGAGTGTGGGGAAATGCCCCAGTGCTTTCAGCATATAGCTGTTTTTTTCATAAAGTAGGAGGCCAAAAATTTTTTGTGGGCATGTTTCTCCAAGGAAATTCAGCCCAAATGCTGGGTTTTGGAGACAATATGATAGGACGCCACGTTGCAAGTTTTCCTATTATAGTGTCACCATCCCAGTTTGTCATAGCTTTATGCTGGTTACGGCTATTTTGGGGGTGACCCCATGTTAATCGTTCCTCCGAAATTGCCTTATCTAGCCCAGACTATGAGCACTGGTGGTGGTATAACTTTTTGTGTGGGTGCCAACCTTTTTATTTAAAAACAAAAAATATTATTTATATATATTTTTTTATTATTCAACATTAAAACGCCAGTTATCATCAACTTGATGATAGTGTATTGTGTGCTTAAAGCGTATGATATTCTATAAACGTATCTTCATGCAGCAGACACATTTAACCTAGTCTTTTAATCTTAAGATATATACTGCGCAGCATACACAAGTAATTACCTCTATTTGTATTTTTGATGCAATATGCATCCAGATCTATGTGAGGCCCTATGAATGCACCTTATCCCCTTTATACCAAACCCAACTGTATACATAACACAGTTTTGTGGGAAGAAAATGGCCACAGCCTTTTATCATATAAAATTTATAGTGAAGGGGCTTAACAGGCAGCTAAGTGCCACAGGCGTCATGTATATCCCATAACTTCAAGGATAACGTACACGGTCTACATACCTCTTGGTCACAGAAACCATGCTCACCTACCTACCAGCTGATGTGAAGTTCCAGTGGTAACCACAAGAGGGGATAACATCTATCTATCTATCTATCTATCTATCTATCTATCTATCTATCTATCTATCTATCTATTTATCTATCTATCTATATATCTACACTATATGGAAAAAAAGTATTCGGACGCTTGACCATTACACCAATGATGACTATAATCACATTGTATTTAAATACATATACTTTAATATCTAGTTGGTCTCCCTTTTGCAGTGATAACAGTTTCGACTCTTCTTGGAAGGCTTTCCACAAGATGTTGGAGTGTTTCTGTGGGGATTTGTGCCCATTCATTCTGTAGAGCATTTATGAGGTCAGGCACTGATGTTGGACGAGAAGGCCTGGATCACAATCTCCATTCCAGTTCATACTAAAGGTGTTCGATGGGGTTGAGGTCAGGGCTCTGTGTGACCCAGTAAAGTTCTTCCACATTAAACTCATCAAACCATGTCTTTGTAGTCCTTGCTTTGTGCACTGGGGCACAGTCATATTGGAATATTAAATGGCCTTCCCCAAACTGTTGCCACAAAGTTGGAAGAATAGCATTGTCCAAAATGACTTGGTATGTTGAAGCATTAAGATTACCCTTCACTGGAGATAAGGGGCCTAGCCCAAACCCTGAAAAACAGTCCCATACTATTATCCCTCCTCCACCAAACTTCACAGTTGGCATAATGCAGTCAGGTAGGAAACATTCTCCCGGCATCCGCCAAATCCAGACTCACCCATCTGACTGTCAAACAGAGAAACGTGATTCATCACCCCACAGAACATGTTTCCACTTCTCCACAGTCTAGTGTCAGTGTGCTTCACACCACTCCATCCGACGCTTGGCATTGGACTTGGTGATGTGAGGCTTGAATGCAGCTGCTCGGCCATGGAATCCCATTCCATTATGCTCCCGCCGCACAGTTTTTCTGCTTACTTTAATGCCAGTGGAGGTTCGGAAGTCTTCAGGTATGGAATCAGAGAGTTGGCGACTTTTACGCACCATGCACCTTAGCAGTCGTTGACCCTGCTCTGTGATTTTACGTGGTCTTCCACTACGTGGCTGAGTTGCTGGTATTACTAAACGCTTCCACTTTCTAATAATATCACTTACAGCTGACCGTGGAATATCCAGCAGGGATGAAATTTCATAAACCGTCTTATTGCAAAGGTGCAATCCTATCGCAGTACCACGCTTGTAGTCACTGAGCTCTTCAGAATGACCCATTTTGTATCTCAAGTGTTTACAAATGGAGACTGCATGGCTAGGTGCTTGACTTTATACACCTCTGGCAATGGGTCTGATTGTAACATCTCAATTCAATAATTAACAGGTGTGGCCAAATAATTTTGTCCTTTTTTCCATATAGTGTATATATATATATATATATATATATATATATATATATATATATATATGCCCTGATGAAGGTGAAACGCGTAGGGTACCATCCAACATGCTGTATTCCTACACTGTTTACCTGACCCTGATCAAGTGTTGGACTTCCGGCAACTTCATTTCTGGTCCGGATCTGTCTTGTTGCTCCACATCTGACAGTTTGCAGCATCCAGCCTGGTTTTAGACAAGTGATAAACGTTTATTCTAAGGTTTTTAAATGTTTTCTTCAGAAAATTTCAAACGTATGGCCACTTTTGTGGCTGTTTTTTTTTTTCCAGGTCAACTCTTATTCCACTATTGGATTCGATATTATGTGACTAGGAACCAGCAGGCCTGAAGGGGATAAGGAAGGAATCTGCACAGATAAGTCATATTTGTTATTTGTAGGCAGTATATTTACCACATTATGTGGTGTCTGGAAATACTGCACCACAAACGCGCGCTCCAATTGTAAAGCGCTACGGAATATGTTGGCGCTATATAAATAAGTGATGATGATAACGATGATCGCTTCTTTTACTGGTTGAGGAGATTGAACTGGATGATAAACAATGCAAAACACCTTGGACTGCACATTGCTAGGTCAGAACAATATTCCCCTCACAGCGGGATGGGAGTGTTTGTCTGCAGGCAAAGATGAAGGGGGCACAGTTCTTATATTAACCTGCGAACATTGCCGGCAACTACGGTAGAAATATCCGCTCATTTTTCCTCGCACCCCAAAAAAACGAACGGAAATCTCTGTCAAATCTCCACCGCAAAGTGGCTCAAGGAGGTTTCAGAGGCACCTCGCGGCTAATTAAATCCCCCCCTTGCGGTTTTCTGATGTCATCATTTGAATTAGTGTTTTTATCTCTGATGAAAAATAGGTAATATTGTTCACAGTGATAATAGTTTAAAATGTAAATAAACTGATAGATATAAACTGATAAATGTGAATAGTTTATAATCGGTGGCACAGTGGTTAGCATTGCTGCCTCACAGTGCTAGGTCATAGGCTAAATTCCAAACAGACCCTATCTGGCGTTTGTATGTTTTCCCCATATTTGCTCGGGTTTCTGCCTACAGTCCTAAAACATACTGGTAGCTTAAAAGTCTTCTGACAATATTTTAAATGTTCTCTGTACAGCGCTATGTAATATGTAGGCGTTATATAAATAACCGATGATACAAATGCACTAAAAAAAATGATTAAGCCACTTTGTGTAAGAAATAGGAGGAGCGCCACCTCAGGAAGCAGAACATTTAGGTCCAGTCTTTATTATTACAGCAGAAATAAGAAATTGCATTTTCAACTCTGTTATGAATAAGGTTTTATTCTTTCATTGTCTGCCCTAGATTTTGAGCTTTCCATACTGGGTATAATTGACATGGGAACTTTAGATTGTGCAGAATTGCTCTGTAAAGTAGCAGTAGCAGAAATTAGCGGCCACCAAATAACTTCTTGGGGATGTAATAATTTCATATTAATTTTTTTTTCCCAGTTGAATGCTTTTCAGTACATTTCAGTACATTTCCTTGTCAGCTAATCAGGTGTTATTACATATTTGATTTGTCTGCCTAAGTCCTCATACCCACTGGCATTTTATAAATGTTTTTTTTTACATTTGTTAAATTTGTAAAATAAATGCAAATGGGCTGACACTAAATACAATCGTTTTTAGTGCCATCATACCCATTGGCATTTTTACCTGTGTTGCATTACATTGTTTTAGTGTTTTTTGGGACAGTACTTGTTACATTCCTGTTTTTTTGCCTTGTTAAGACTCCTCTTGATGACGATCTCGAAAATGCAAGTAAAGAGGTTTATCAAACAGGTTTGCGTTTACTAGTGGCAAAAACGCAACTGGATATGTGGTCTAATGGTTAGGAGCAGGGATGTTGCCTATAATGAGGGAACCAGAGGCAGCTGACTAATGCAGCAAGTTTTGGGGGCCAGCAAAATAAAAGTAATGTAATATATTCTTGGTGCAAAAGTCTAAATTACTGTTATGTACCAATATTTTTAAGTGCACATGACACCTACACAAATGTCTGTTTTACTTTCTGTAAAGGATGGTAAAGGTGTCTCAGGCAGGATAATGTATAGTTACACCACTGGTAAGGTGTGGTACTACCCACAGTGCTGGCATGGCTGATGCTGAGCTACTAGGCACCATAGGCATAGGCAAACTGAGGGGGGTTTTCTAGTGTTAGGAAACCCCCTCTAAGCCTGGGGCACTGTATAATTGAGGTGGTCCGACAGTGCTCCTGCTTCACACAGCTCTGCTTGAAAAGGGAGAGCTGCAAGCCCCTAACAGTAGTGAACGCAGCATTGCCCATGTATATTATGGGGATAGGAAGAGTTGGAGAGCAGCCAAGCACTGTCTAAAATTATAGCTACGTCCCCATGCATGCTGGTCACGCCCACTGGCGGCGGGGTGTGGAAACCCCCCTCCACAAATCCTGCGTTTGCTCCCGGTAGGGAAAGCTTCAGCCTGCACCCCCTCACTGAAGGGGACGTGGCTATGAATGTACAGTGCCATGACACAGAGGGCGTCATGGTCATCATCATCATCAGCTATTTATATAGCGCCACTAATTCCGCAGCGCTGTACAGAGATCTCACCTTAGTCCCTGCCCCATTGAAGATAACAGTCTAAATTCCCTAACACCCACGCACAGACAGACAGACACACAGCACAAGCATGACTGCTGCCTGCTACTGTTTGGCCACTTGCAATGACCAATGGCAGTCACAAGCATCATCAAGTCCGGGCAGTGATCCGCTCAGTCCGTAAGCCGTGATCCTAGAGGTGGTGGTGACAGGAAGAGCAGGACAAGCCGGTAGTAGCATTAATTGTCAGTCTGCAGAGTAGCCCAGAACATGACATCATAGTGCAGTCTCGTCTCTGATATAAGCTTAATGACACTGGCAATAACATGGAAAAATTGCATTATATCAATCCTGTTACCTCACTCAGAGAGCCAGATTTCAGCACCAGAGTTCATATATAGTGATTTAATAGAGCCCTCTGGAATCTTTTATTTAGAGAGAATACATAATAAAACACAGTGATGATACAACAAGAGGCAGCCTGTCACCCCTACAGGCCCTGGCATTGATGCCTTACCAAACCTCCAGGGCATGCACTGTGCTGGTGTCTGTAGCCTCCTCATGTGTGTTGGTCTTTTGGGTATTTCCGTAAACACTTGCTGCATTGTCAGCTATGTATGAAAGCCCACACCTGCTTATTCTACTAAACAGCGTATTCTTAGGGACAAAATACATCATCATGTTTTCTTTCTTCCCGCATGGTCAGAGGTTGACCTTGAATCCTTATCTTCAAAGCTTCAGTGAATCGACAAAATCTAAAAAAAATCTAACCAGATAAAGCCACCCAATTCTTGTGTTTTCTGGTATGAGAAGCTTTGAAAGAGTTGGCTATATCATTGTAGTCACTGCTATCTTTGATCAAATGAACTATAAATGTGTCAAGTACTAGCAAGATGCATTATATATATATATATATATATATATATATATTTTTTGTTATGGAAAAAGTTCCACAGCCTAGTGGTGTTAGCATGTGGTTTTGAGGCATTTTAACTGGAGTAACGGAAAGAATACAACAATTGAGTATACGCTAAAAAAACTACTGCCCAAAAACAAACAAAACCAAATAAAATCACAACATAACACTATAAGGACAATAAGGCTCATTTACAAAGATATAAATGTGCAAATATGCTCTTCTTTTAACAATATACAGTTGTTTGTGTGGGAAGAGCATGGATCTGAGAATCAATATGGCGTGTCTATATGTAAGCCACTATTTGAATCTTGTGATGGCAGTAGCTGGGTGGACTCGGGTGTCCCAAGCTAAATGCAAAAATGAGATTTAATTTTGCATGACAAAATATTCAATAAGATAGGGATACAGGGCACACATTTTTTCGGGGTGTTCCCTACTTGGCGGATTACTGAAAATCCTCTTTCATCCCTCAAAGACCTGAATTTCTTTACACATGCCCATCGGTCGCAGAGGGCAAGTGGGCTTGTATTTGGTGGTATGCCATACCTCCACTTCTACTGCTTTCATTGTAACACTATCCAATTACATTCACGCACATCTTCTATACACCGACTTCTAAATTTCCAATTTTTAGTCACTGCACATGCACTACACAAGTGTGGCAAGGAAAGGCTTGCTGGAACTAGTAGTGCTACATAGGAAAATGCTAATGTTTTGCTTAGAAACATTATTAATTCAACACCCATAGATCATGGGAGTTTGAAGGGGTGTAGTATGAGTGATCGGTGCTGTAAACACCGACACTCTTTAATCCTCCACAATTATTCCTATACTGAACAGAGCGACGAAGAAAAAATAACTACTTCTAGTAAAAAGACAGAGAGTAAATCTGAAGACAGGAGATTGTGACTAATTGTGGAGGATTAAAGAGTGTCAGTGTTTACAGCACCGATCACTCAATTACCACCGGTTTGAAGGAGCCCCAGTACTTTCCTAGGGGTGAGAGTCTTTGCTGAATAGGCTGGGGCTGTGTCCCACTATGAGAGGGGACCCTGTGCTGCGGATTTCCCTGTTACAATGTGCCATAGCCTGGTTCTAAGTTCAGCTTTTGCGGGGTCCCCGTGCCGTTCATCCCCCAACATTAGCAGTAACCAGCCCTGGTTGTGAACGTTGGTGCTTAGAAGACCACTTTTTTTTTTAAAAAAAAATATTTATTTTCTTTTTTGAACATACAGAAAAAAGTTTTAGAATTGTTTTTATTATTTGACTCTACTGAATAGTTTGTGTTAGTACGTGGGGATCTTTCCTGAATACATGCATTCTTTCCTTAAACAAAATAACTTTTACTTTTTAGTAATCAGGAAACAATGTACACGATAGTAGGAGGTTTTTTTTTTAAGTGCAAGTGCATTTGAAGTGACATTTTTCTGTTTCCATCAGGCATATTTTCGCTACTACATAAAAATAGGTGTATACCAAATATACAGGTGCATTTTCAAAGGAGGAATAAGGCAAGCACCCATGTGTGTGCCAGGAGGATAAATTGGGGCATTTTTGCATAAAATGAAAGTTGGCAGCGGGCTTTGGTGAAGGGCACTACCCAACTATGGCTTACACCAGTGTTGGCTAACCTGTGAAACTCCAGGTGTTGTGAAACTACAAGTCCCAGCATACCCTTCCAGCAATAAGCTGCTATATATTGGCAAAGCATGATGGGACTTGTAGTTTCACAACACCTGGAGTGTCACGGGTTAGCCAACACTGCCTTACACTATAGATCCGGTCAGAATGGTCAATACCAGCCAGGCTGTAGCAGCTAGAATATAGAGACATACCTGTTCTTCTTCTGCTAATAATGTCAGGGAATCATCAGTGCCCACATGGCCTCAGAGAAATAGGTAATGGCTAGAATTGCAGACGTCCAGGCAGACAGCCAAGAATGAGGGAAAGAGTGGGAGAAGTCCAGCACACGATCTCTTCCCTTGGGGACAATACCGCCCCCAAAAGGGGAAATTTCAAAACTTCACATCACAAATAAATCTCTGCAAGCAAACTGATTACAGGGTAGAGGGAGGAGAAATAACGTAACAGTTGGCCTACTTGGAGAGTGGAGGGTTCCAACTTTTTGGAAAACTGACTTACTAATGAACTTGGCAGAGAGGTATTCACCCTATAATTTGTAGTTGAATGGGAGCACCATCTCCCATCTCAACCCCAACAGACCGGGAGTTCCTGTGCATATATTCATAGCAATGTTCCTGCACTACAGAGACTGGAATGGAATCATCAAGATAGCATGATGGCTAAGTGTTTAGCACTTCTGCCTTACATCACTGGGGTCATGAGTTCAATTCCCAACCATGGCCTTATTTGTGAGGAGTTTGTGTTCTCCCCATGTTTGTGTGGGTTTCCTCCGGGTGCTCCGGTTAGCTCCCACACTCCAAAAACATACTGGTAGATTAATTGGCTGCTAACAAACTGACCCTAGTCTGTATGTGTGTGTGTGTGTTAGGGAATTTAGACTGTAAGCCCCAATGGGGCACGGACCGATGTAAGTGAGTTCTCTGTACAGTGCTGTGGAATTAGTGGCGCTATATGAATAAATGGTAATAATAATAATAAGGACTTTTAAAATCCCATAACAATGCAGTGTTTCTGGACTTTGCAATAGAACTACAATAAAGTTGATCTCAATTCACTGAGGTTAAAAGGAGGTTCTGAGATTCACAGCTTCCATATTCAATGCTGTTCCCAGCTAGACTGCATGTGGTGGCCGGGGGCGGACAGCAAATCATACTTCCACTTATTTGCCTTGCTTAAGCATGCAGCCACCTGTTTGTTTCATGTTATTTAGTTTAATAGATAGCTAGGGTTGTTAAGTTATTTTTTTATTTTTTTTACATTTTGGGGAAGGTAAGTGTTATGCCTTCAGCATTTTTATATTAACGTTTCCATGTATTCTGTGTAAACTCCACCTAGTGGCCAGTTTGGTATTAGCTTAAATTGAACTCTCTGGGCCTTTGTAATTTAGTTTTCAGTGCACCATGGGTAATTACAGGAGGTCTCCATTTTAGATATTACATGCTAAGAAGTAAGAGGTGCAGTATATCTCTCCCCTTAGCACAGCATCGATGGTGAGATTGCTTCCTAGTTATGCACTTTTGCCATGTTTTTCATGTTTGCTTTACATTGCATCTGTTCATGTTGTAATTCTATCATTTCTGTATTACAGTTTTACCACTTAAATTATCACGTTCTTTACTACTTGAATAAACAACATTAAAGTAGGAGTGGTTATGCTGTCTGTCTGATTATATTCAGGCCAAAGGGAAGTTATAGTGAGGACAGAACAGTAAGTGTACCAAGGTTTGAAATGAGTATACAGGATGGGATGGTACTGGGAAGATGTACCAGTAAAAGTATTTATGATTTACGAGTGTATTAGCGACAGACTTATATTAAAACAGATAGGGGACATTTCCAACGCCACTGCCATCCAAAATGCTAGGAATTGTGAACATACTGCATGCAGGCACTCCACTTTTATGTCAGAAAACAGATATTTTAAGCTTATCTTAACCCCAACTTATCCCTAACCTTGGGCCTGATTCATTAAGGATCTTAAATTAAGAAGTTTCTTATTTAAGTCTCCTGGACAAAACCATGTTACAATGGTTTTTCATGTATCACACAAATACTTGATAGCTTATTTGTACACTGAAATTTAAAGTTGATATTTGTGTGCTACATGAAAAAAAAATATTTAATTTAAGATCCTTAATGAATCAGGTCCCTTAACCCTAATCCTAACCCTAACCTTAACCCTAATCCTAACCTTGGGCCTGATTCATTAAGGATTTTAACTTGAGAAACTTCTTATTTCAGTTACACCAATGTTACAATGCAAGGGGTGCAAATTAGTATTCTGTTTTGCACATAAGTTAAATACTGACTGTTTTTTTCATGTAGTACACAAATACTTGATAGCTTATTTGTACACTGAAATTTAAAGTTGATATTTGTGTGCTACATGAAAAAACAGTCAGTATTTAACTTATGTGCAAAATAATAAACTAATTTTCACCCCTTGCATTGTAACATGGTTTTATTTTGCTTTGCATACCTTAATGCAGGCCTGTCCAACCTGCGGCCCTCCAGATGTTGTGAAACTACAAGTCCCAGCATGCCCTTCCAGCTATCAACAGGTTGTCTACTGGCAAAGCATGCTGAGGCTTGTAGTTTCACAACACCTGGAGGGCCACAGGTTGGACAGGCCTGCCTTAATGAATCAGGCCCAATATAATCATTTTAAATCTGTGTCTGTGTTTTATTTATATTTTTCCCTAGTGCACTACAGGTATATTTAGATACGTGCGCCCGACTCTACATAAGGCCCATAATCTCCCTGTTCCTTTTCCTATACAGCCAAGCGTTGTACACTGGCTTGTTTTCTGCTTGAAGGTAATTCAAACCATCTGAAGCTATAATCTCAAGGTCCCTTTGCTATCGTTAACATTACATAACCTTTAATATTTTATTCTGCTACCGTTTTTTTTGTCTCACATGCATTATTTTACATTTTGAATTTTAAATTTAAGATCCCATACTGTATTCCATTCCACTTTTTTCTCTAAGGCTGTCTATATATCAAGACCCTGGTATACCACAGCAATAGAATACCACAATGCGCAATTTATCATTACGATGCACCCGGGCCAGCTGAGCAGTTCCCCGCTACTTGGCGACACTGATCAGCAGCTATAAGAAGAGAGTCTCTTTGTGCCTGCCATAGACTGGCATAGTGGCTCGCACACGGGCACAGGGCCTATAAATCTCTATGCATTTGTTTTACCCCTCCCGAGGTATAAATCTTCAGAACGGCTTACTTTTACTTGTAGATATTTAAATACTCCTAGTTCTTTATTTCAGGATATTTTAAATACTCTCAGTGCTTTCTTTTTTTCTTTTAGTGTTAAAACTTTAGTTTAAATAGTATGAGTTCCAGCATCAGTAAGACACACAATCTTTGGACATTAAAGCTGTACTGCCAGTCTTAGCTTTCAACTGGTGGTACAATAGCACCATGGCTGCCACTGTGTCCAGATAACGAAGACCATTGCACTCTGCCTGTCGGGAAAGCAATATAAATTGCTATCCCTGTAATGTATTTTCAGCTCTATTAATATTTCTTTGGCTTTTCGAATATTGACGCAGAGCGCTATGAGGCTCGTTTGGACTTGTGCCAATATTTTTTTAAGATACTTATTTCCGTACTGCGCTTGCACACAAAAAATCTGTACTTCTAAGTCCGTACCTAAATTTTTCCATAACGTTGACTTGTATCCTCTTAATATATTTTCTTTTGCACTCACATACACAGTGGTCTTAATTGTCCTGCCTGCACTTTTCAAATGATTTTATTCACTTGTACACATTTCATTAATTTAAAGACGTGCACAATGTTTTCACTAATTGCATCCTCTTCTGCCTGGAGATGTGCAAGAAGATGAGCTTAGCGGAGTACAGTGGTGTGTTCACCTAATTGTACGTAATTAGTCATAGACGCATCCCCACAGAGCACTGTATTGTTTTTCCTTTTTACCTCTCAGATGTTCAAGGGTGCAGAACTAAACTTACCTTAAAAAGTCTTCGCTCTCTATTAGCTTTGAGGCTCTTCTAAATTTGCAACATAATACTTTATAGTTTTTATTTACTTTTTATTTTATTTTTTTTTATTTTTTTATTTTTCTCTTTCTTTTAGTTTTCCCTTACAATGACTATTTTTTGTTTTATGTTCTCTTTCTTTCTCTCTGAAGTATAGTTTTAGGCAAACCTGCTCTGATCCCTTAGTTATAATTGTCTGCTTTTCATTTCTGTCCTCCAAGAGATCAGGAGGCCAAATATAAAAAGAAAAGCTGGGTGTGACTCGATGATGCCAATGTCATCATAAAGTGATTGGGTCTAGGCGTGTGATGACACCAGTGGCGTCACCATGCCCATGGTTCATGGGCATAATTCACCGCAAGCAGTGAGCAGGACAAGTCATCGCTGTACATCCATGCCCATTTTGGGACAGTTGAGTTGAGCTTGGTCTGCTCTGCCGGGAGTCTAGGAGGTCTCCTAATTACCCAGAAGTATCTCAGACATTCCGGGGAGAATAGACATATGTATGCTCTTAATGAACTCAGCTTCTCCCCACTCCCTCACAACAGACACCCCCATCCTTCCTCGCTCATACCTTTCTACGTGGACGGCCTCTTTCCTCTCACAAGTCACTGACAGACATGTGGGGCACTTGTATAATGCTGCACTGCTCTAAAGATTACCGTAGCACCAAGCAGTCTGCCCCAAACCTCCCCTGCCAAAGGCTAATGAGCATATGTGTTTTTTCACCGTTGGGCACCACTAGGGTGGCCTTTCAAAATCTTGCATTGGTAAGACCTCACCAGCAGAACAGGGGGGCGTGACCATGTCTAGATGAGGGCCATCACAGTGAGGGCCTCACAGAGGACTGTCTAGCGCTGTAAAGTGCTAGGCTGCCCTTTAGCTATCTCCCTACCCCAATATTCCCACTTGCGGGACAAACATATCCCCAGGCAGGACAGTGGGACAGAACGCTCAATTCTAGACCGTCCTGCTGAATTTGGGACAAAAGTGAGGTATGCATTGGGGTCTACCAATATCTTGGCAAGAGTCATGCGCTTTTACAAACTACACAGAGTTGAGCTATTTTGGCCATTGCGTCTCTACATCATGTGGGTGAACAAGACGTCAGGCAAAGGCTTTTCTGCAGACATGCCGAATTAATGTCTTTTTTAAACATTTACTATAACTGCATAAAGCTTTTTCTAAGCCATTGTTCTTTCCTTCAGTGCCTTTTTCCGATCACTAAATTTAGTTAGTCATGTTACATTTACTTTCATCTTCAATCTTCCTGTTGTACAATCATGTGCACAGATGCTGCCAATAATCTGCCATCTGCGGAGGATATGTGTGTGAAACACCTCTCTGACCAGCTGAGATTTCCCTTAGCAACTGGTTTTCTACTAATCCTTTGCAGACACGTCAAACATGTGCCAGTGACAGATTCACCAGGGAGCCCTCAAACAGCTGATCTCACCTTACGTTTGGTGCAGCCTGGCGGGATCTTTCTGCAGTAGTCCCAGCAATCTCATCCGTTCATACAGACTGTAGAAAAAGCACCAGCAATCCTAGAAGGAATTAAAGGGAACCCGTGGCATTTGGGCAATGGTGTAAGAAACGATTCGCTAACCTTATTGAAATCCTTGTCAGCCGGGCTGCAAGGAAATGATTCTTTACAGTTGCAATTTGCACATTCTCTGCCCATGTACAGTGATTTACTGCAAAAAGACTTGTCATGTCATTAAATATATAGATGCATATTATTTATAAATGAGTAGCTCTATGAGCTTCATACCCACTAGAAAGGGCTTCTGCTTCAAATCACTGCAGCAGCAGTGACTGTTTTGGAGACCATGATATTTTAATAAACCAAAAGGACCTTCATGATTAGTGCAGAGTGAGATAAATCTCAGGAGCAGGGACAACTAATGTGATTGCTCTAGAGAGAATCCGAAGCCATGTTTATCCTAGAAAGAGTAAATGACTTAATAACATGTTGTTTAATACACCAACACATCGGTCTTACACAGAAATCCAATATATTATACTGTCGTGGAGAACATCTGTTGGGCATAATTTGGATTAGCGCAGTATGATTATAATGTCCCCGTGGCCAACAGCTGTCAGGGTGTTTTCATACGCAAGTAATAGCTGGGCTTTATTAACAGCTATCAAAAATAAAAGGTCAACGTGCAGTGCAATAGTACAATAAAGACTAGAAGCTCTTTGCACTGCAGGTACCATACAATATTATAATAAAAACACATTTAGGGACAGGTCCAATAGGCCCTTTTAAATTAACAATGAGGGTGAGGAGTGCTTTTATTTGCACCGCCCTGAAAATTAGGCTCAGCGGTCTGCCTGCCCTGTATTTTGCAAAGGAACGTACTCAATCTGTCCAACTTCTCCCATCTGACGGCGCAAACGTCTGCTCCGCTACGAATGTCGCCACCATGCTTTGCAAACCCACGCATTGTGACGGAATTCCATGTGCAACTGCGCAAGTCGGGCCCTATGGCACCACCAAAGAGGATTTTTCTATCGGGTTGAGACACTGTGTATAGAATGGGTGGGATGCGTATGTTCAACAGACACATGATCAACATTTATATGGTCGACACCATAATATTGACGTCAATAGCAACATTGGCAGTATTGTTAAGTCTATAATTGGAATGTAGACAGTATTATTTTGTCGACAATAATAATCCTAACCATATAATACTGTCTACATTTCAATTGGCCACTTAATAATGCTGTCTACATTTCAATTGTCATCCTAATACTGCTGTCCACATTTCAATTGTCGACCTAATAATACTGTCTGCATTTGAATTGCCATCCTAATAATGCTGTCTACATTTCAATTGTCATCCTAATATTGCTGCCTACATTTCAGTTGTCGGCCTTATAATACTGTCGACATTTCAATTGTTGACCTAATTGTTGACGACTTTCTGAATGGCGACCAATTGAATATCTAGCCGTCAGCCACATACTGTATAGAATAGATGAGATATATAGCTTGTGCTAGGAGTCTACGTATGTGAATGCAATACTGTGAAAAAATATATTATATTACAGTATTTGCGCTTACACAATGCAAAATAGACAGAGTTGTATGAAAAATAATTTAATCACAACTTGGGAATTATAAAGCTATTCGTTTTAAATTGAGTCATCCCCTCTCATCTCCTTTTATCAACTAGCCTAACTTGCAACCACAAGGTTTATGTAATCAAGTGAGCAGTAATAAGTATATTTTATAGCAGTGTATGTTATCATAACTACCTTGCAGCTGCAGGCATTCTTTGATGTTGCTATGCAGAAATAAAGGACACACTCTCTCCCTCAAAACAGTCTAGCGAGGTTACAATAGATTGCCTCTTCTATTTAAATCTAATATCTGAGGCATTAGCACTATCTAATATTTTAATAATTTGCAGCTGAATTTTAATATATGATTAAATGCTATATTTTGTATTATTTTCCTACCTAAGGTTTACTTGACCCATAAGGCTGACAATCTGCTAATGTGATGGAACAATCTTTTTTGTGACAAATGTTTGAATTCATTCATTAGAACCAGTGATAAATGAAGTAGTGTAATCTCATGACCGAATGGGCCCTGGAAGTATCCACTGCTCTACCACAATACTTATTCCCCCAGTAATGCAAACTTCCTGGCTGCTGATCTTTAGGACCAGACTCTTCTCCTGAGGAAGAAGGAGAAACGCGTGGGGAGAGATTCCCACTTCCCAGTTTTCACTAGACACTAACCCAGAGACTGTATTTAATCTCCATTCACCCCACGATAGCTCAAAGTCCAGAGGGCTCAGGGAACATATGTGAATTGAAAGGAGAGATTCAACACTGCTAAAAGCATCTTCCATTGAAGTAAGCTCTTTTTATCTGTATGAGTTTTTAATATGTCTACCATTAAATTATGACATATATTATAATATATATATATATATATATATATATATATATATATATATATATATATATATTAGTACACTATATGGTGGCATTTGTATTGTTATTTTTAGGTGGCATTTGAAGCATGGCCATTTGATTTTCCTTTTATATTTATAGGCTTGAGTACGTACGTACGTACATACATACATACATACATACATATATGCATGAGGGAATATGAGGGATCTTGAGGGACTACACGGTATTGCACTCTTACTATGTGTTTTTGGGTTGATCAGGTGTATCAAGCTGTCGTGGATGTATCCTGGAAGGAACAGCATTTATTATTAAATTGTTTTAAGTTCATATTTATTTGTGTGATGGTCATTTGCATATCAATTGTTCCTAATTTGCTTATCTTATTTATATGTCTGGTACAGTATAGCTCTGTGTCTGTGGTTTCCTGCTTCCTTCGTTTCCGTTTCTCACATCATATCACTGCCTCTGTCACATGCAGCCCTGCCCTCATCCACACAATCGCACAAGTGCACAGGTCACTGTCTCCAACGGCACACTCATCTCAATAATCCATGATGCTTTGAACATTCTAATTATCCAATCTGCTACAGAGTGTTCTATCCCATCTTCAACGTGTGGATGAACAGGAAATGAACAATGATAACAAAAATATATCTGATATGGTTTTGTGAAAAATATTAAAGGAACAAAAATACTTATTTTTCTAAAGACTGTAAAGGTGCACAGGATACATTGAGCAACACTGTAGTCTTTACATGTCCCCTTGTTCCCATCACGTCTCATCTTCATGGCTCCCTCTAAATGACTGCCTGCACCTAGCCCATAACGTTGACACATTCTCGCCTCACCTTTCCTTCTGACCCTGCCTCTCTCCCCAACTACCAACTAGATTCTCTCCTCCCATTCACATCCAAGCTTCTGATGCAGCTTGTTTATAACTGCTCTGGAAGCTTTTTCTCTTCTATCTCTCTCTTTGAGCCTCTGCAGTTTGGTTTCCACCCCCTTCACTCCACTGAGACTGCCCTGACTAAAGTCACCAACGGTCTTTTCTTTTAGGTCATTCTCTTGGACCTTTCTGCCTTGTTTAACATCGTTGACTATCCTTTTCTCCTGCACACCCATCGCTATTTCCTGGTTCACTTCCTACCTCTCCACCCGCTACTTAAACCTTACATCCTCCTATCCTTTCCCTCGAGGCACACAAGATACTGTCATCAGCCTTCTGCTACTGATGGTATACTCCTCCCTTGAAGAACTCATCAAATCCTGTGGTCTCTATTCTGATGACACTAAAGTTTACATCTCCACTTCCATTTCTCTCCTTAACCTATAACTGAGTTCATTATCTTACCCCCCTTCTGGAGTCTCTGATACTGTCACACCCTATACTTCTCAAACATAGATAATATCACAATCTCCTCTGTTCCTTATGTCTGCTAACTATCTGTCACCCTTGACTCCACCGTCTCCTTCACTAGCCAAAAACAGTCACTCTCCCAGACTGGTCACTTTCATCCTCGAAACATTGCCAGGATAGATTCTTTTTTACACTTGACACTACTAAAACACTCATCAATTCTCTCATTATGTCCCAGATTGATTACTGTAACCTCTCCTGTCTGATATTCTCTCACCCATCTCTCCCAAACTGAAACTGTCTTCAGTGTCATGGCAAGACTGATTTTCCTCTCCTACTGCTTAATTTTTTTCTTCCAACTATGTCAAACCTCAAATGGGCTCTCAGAATTCAAATCAAACTCTTCCCCTTCAACATAACCTGCAAAAGCTCTTAGACACTCCTGCACCCCACATCTCCAACCTCATTTAAATTTATACCCCCTCCTAAACACTCCACCCTGTCAATGACCAATGTCTCAACTCACTGCTAATAGTCACATCCCTGCTTTTTGAATATTCTGCTTTTGAATTGCTTTTTGGATCTTTACATTTTCGAATGTTTAGTTCTTTATAAATTAGAGATAATAATAATTTTTTAAAAAAGGTTTTTGAAAAAATACATCAGAGAATCGGAAAAAAAACATTTGCTTTGATAGAAAATGTATTTATATGTTGATGGAATATAACTCATTGGAATGTTACTGTATAAAAAAAGCCTCAATGCTAAAAGAAATCATTATATTGTGATACAAAAACTGGCTGAAAGATTTCAGAGAGCTCTTATCAATGTTGCATCCTCCAAATGGACTAATTTACCCAATGTCCTGGATCTGTTTGGTTTCTTTTGTATTTATTAATGACATAGAAATATGCAGTGTATCCATTTTTGCTGATTACGCAACAATATGTAGGGCAAGGCAAGATGGAAAGATATTACCTTTATCATAGTGTAATGTGTGTGTGTGTGTGTGTATATATATATATATATATATATATATATATATATATATATATATATATATATATATATATATATATATATATATATATATATATATATATATATATATATATATATATATATACACAAAGTAGTATATACCCATGGGGAGTCATGGGAATAAACCAAGGTCCATGTTTCTAAGTGAACAAGTGAGCAATAACATAGAGCAAAACAACTAGACAACTGGTTGTTATTACTTAACAACAATCAGCGTAACAAAATATCTACAGAAGCAATGGCAACTACCAAAATACAACAAATGAGCAACTGGTTGCAAAGAAAAGGAAGATAATCTAAAATACTGTACTATCATCAGCAGCTATTTATATAGCGCCACTAATTCTGCATCATTGTACAGAGAACTCACTCACATCAATCCCTGCCCTATTGGAATTTGCAGTCTAAATTCCCTCACATACACACACACAGCCCCAGAGAGACAAAGACCAATTTTAATAGCAGCCAAGTAGCCTACCAATATGTTTTTGGAGTGTAGGAGGAAACTGGAGCACCCAGAGGAAACTCGGGGAGAACATCCAAACCCAACACAGATAAGGCCATGGTCGGGAATCTAACTCATGACCCCCCATGACAACCCCAGTGGTGTGAGGCAGAAGTTCTAACCACTAAGCCACCGTGCTGTATGTTTAAGGAAGCTTATGTGGAATTATGTGTGGAGTACGGTGGCACAGTAGTCAGCATTGCTGTCTCTTAGCACTGGGGTCATGAGTGTGATTCTGACCAGGCCCTTTCTGTGTGGAGCTTCTATATTCTCCCCATGTTTGTGTGGGTTTAATCTGGGTGCTACAGTCTTATCTCACAATCCAAAAAGATACTGGTAAGTTAATTGTCGTCTTACAAACTAGACCCTAGTGTGTGTGTGTGTGTGTGTGTTAGGGATTTAGAATGTAAGCTCTAATGGGGCAGGGACTGATGTGAATGATTACATATTCTCTTTACAGCGCTGCGTAATATGACTGGTGTTATATAAATAAACAATAATAATGTATTTGCTTATTTTTGCATGACAACCTGTGTTCAAATTGCTTTACAAAAGAATCAGTTTTGAATAGGAAGAGGGTTCATGACACCGCAGGTAATAATCTATGTAACACAAATATATTCTTAGTATAAATACATATTGTTGGGATGGTGCCAGAGGGAAACAAAAACCACAAAAAATCACTCCTTATCATATTAATGGTAGTAATGGCTCTGTATTTTATTATTATTATTGTAGATTTGTAAATCGCCACAGTGCTCTGCAGCGCCGTACAGTAGGGAAAACAGGACATACAGAAAACAGTGATATATAAGGCAGACAAAATAAGTGCAGACTATGAAGGACCCTGCTTATTAGGGAGCTTACAGTCTAAGTGGAAGAGGGCACAGCTGAGACAAGAGGAGCGAATGTGGCTCAGAGTGGAGATTGGGATAGTTGTGAGGGTGCATTAGTGTGAGTAGTGTCATCGGGGATAAGGTCACTTCTAATAAAAGATGGGGTTTCAGAAAGAGTGTAAAGATTTGAAAGCTGTAGGAAAGCCTGATTGGGCCTGGTAGGGAATTCCAAAAGTGCAGAGCAGCACGGGAGAAGTCTTGTAGGCGGGAGTGAGAGGTGGTTACCAGAGACAAGGTGCAGGTCAGAGGTAGATCTAAGAGGGGGGGGGGGAGGGAGAGCATTTTGATATGAGATTAGAGATGTATGAAGGTGTTGTTCGGGGCTTTGGAATGGATTCTGGAGGACACAGCGAGCCAGTGTTGCAATGTGGTGCGTCAGATGTGGAGTGGTGAGAGAGGAATACCAGTCTTGCAGCAATATTTAGGATGGATTAAAGTGGGGATACATGGTGGGGGGAATGGTAGATAGCAGGAGGTTGATGTAGTCAAGACGGGGGAGGATGAGATGGATAAGAGTTTTAGTAGCATAATGGGTAACAACAGGGCGTATTCTGGCAATGTTTCTAAAGTGGAGTCAACAGGACTGGGATGGAGACTGTAATGTGCTTAATAAAGCAGAGGGCGGAGTCAGGTGTCTCTAATGCAGCGGGTTTGGTAGACTGAGGAAAATTTTGGTGTTAATGACGGTGAGGGAGATTTCAGGCAAGGTGGCGATGCTGGGAGGGGGGAAATGATAAGTACTGCTTGGACATGTTGAGCTTTAGGTAGTGTCGGGACATCCATGTGGAGATATCTGAAAGGGAGTTGGTTATACGACATAGTACAGAAGGAGAGAGGTCAGGGGAAGAGATAGATTAGTGTGTCAGTGCAGAGGTGGCACTGGAGGCCAAACGAGTGAATTAGTTCCCCAAGAGGTTGTACAGTGTGAAAAGTAAAGGGCCAAAAACAGAGCCTTGTGGTAATAGATAGTGGGAGTGGAGGGGAGGATGTGCCAGAGGTAGGAACACTAAAGGAGCAGTTTGCTAGGTAGGAAGTGAACCAGGAAAGGACTGTGTCACAAAGGCCAATGGAGTGAAGGGTGTGTAGGAGAAGAGGGTGATCAACAGTATCAAAAGCAGCAGAGAGGTCCAGGAAAATGAGTATGGAGAAATGACCTTTAGCGTTTGATACAAGTAAATCATCGGTCACTTTTGTGAGAGCAGTTTCAGTGAGACAGGTGGTTGTACACCAGTCGCTGAAGTAGTTAGAGGCAAAGGGAAGGAAAGAAATAGGGCGATAGTTGGAGAGAGAGGCTGGATCTATAGAATTTTTTAGAATTGGTGAAATGAGCGCATGTTTAATGCAAAGAACTGCATAATATATTGGTGCTATATAAATGAAAACGATACAAACGATGTCCAGTCCTTTCTTCAATTTATATAGTATGCCAATACCAGTCCTTGTGGGAGTGCATTGCCTAATTTTCATACTTGTAATGCAAAGAAGTCTTCCGATTTTTCTTCCACCTATAATTTTTTTCCCTTTAAAATGTTCCTAACAGGCTGCCAAGTCAAGTCTTGGCCCCCCCGGGCTAAAATTTTTCAGTTGTCCACTGTTTGGGTTCGATATTCATCCCATCTGCCACTGTTTGGCAATGCTTTCCTCACAAGGAGATATGCAAAATAGATCTATACAAGATATAGTTAGTTGACCAGTTTTCCTGTCTACCACCATCGTAACCGCTTAGTGATAAGCTGGTAGTGGTGAAGAGTCCTTGGCAGAAGAAGATTAGAAACAAAGGACTCCAATCTACCAGGTGAATACAAGCATTATTTCGTACCTTGATATTTGGGGGATTGTTAACTGGACTTCACATATTTTCCCCAAATATATTGTGGAGAGCCATAAAATTGAAAATGATTTATTAAAAGGTGACGGTGGAGTAAATGTTGTATTAGCTGTTGTGAGTTCGCTTCAATAAAGCAAGTGCAAAAACAAATTCACAGGAACAGGAAAGGAATTTGCTGATCATGTGTGAGCCAGTCACCTATCCACTTGTGAGCTTATGAGCATATAGCTGCATGTGACAGGAGCAGTGTCATGATGTGAGTAGGGGAGTGGAGACACAGCTGTGTAGTGGAAGGAGCAAGGTCCTCAATATCACAGAGTAGTTATATGAGGGACCAGTGAAATTGATGTAGGGACATTGTAGTGTCAAATGCACATCTGCATGAAAAAACACTCATACATCCAGCATGTATTTAGAATGTTTATATTTACACATTATTGAAGACTTATATTGGTGCTTCTCCAAACGGGTAATAATAGTTTACGCATTTTCTCCATAACATTTTTGACAGCTAAATATGGACATAAAAGGGACAATAGATCTTTTATTTCTATGGAGAGATGTGTGTTCATTACACATGGGTACCTTTCCAATGCAGATAAAGTAACATGGATGGGGGAAGTAGAACATGCCCTATCTTCCCCTGCCCCACTGTCATGTGGATCGCACCAATAATGGAATGTTGTCACCTAGCTTTATGTATATTAAGATGTTATGTGATTTTAAGTATATATTTGAGGATATAAATATCCTTGCATGACAGAGCCCCGTCGACGCCATAACCTGTTATTGCACAGCTCTACAGCTTAATTTCAAATGTCTGACTAGTAATTAAGTGTCACATTAACACATGCTCTCACAATTAAACATCCTTCTTGGTGTGTTCGAGTTTTTCACATTTCATAGAAACTAATTGGCCATTTGCAATTAGACACCTTCCATCTATGTCATTACTATATGACTTATGAAACTTTCGTTAACCTGTGAAAATTCGGATGTGCCATGATTGCTGCACTTCTGATTACGTTGATTCAAAGAACTGTTGTCATTTCCAAGGAGTTTGAAAAAGTAAAACACAGAAGGCAGGAAAATCACAGTGTAGCCTGAAAACACCCAAGCAAGTTGCATTACAACTATATATATATATATATATATATATATATATATATATATATATATATATATATATTTATTATATTGTGGCAAGAGCCCGCTACTTCTGAAGCACACGCGAACAACTTCTTCTTTTTATGCAGCTTTATTGTCAGGATGGTTAAAATGTTTTGACACCGTATGAATTTCACAGCAATTCTTGGAGACCCTAAACACTAGCTAGACATAGACCAGCTCTCTCAAGACCAGCCAGCTTCCCCAGCGTTGGTCTCAGTGAACAAATGACACAAGCAAGCTTTTATACAGGATACTCCTCCCCCAGCCTTAGCTTGATGGGCAGGTGACACACCCACCTTCTCTTTAAGAGGAAACACCCATCACTGGCTCTGTTTGCACTAACAGACACACCCTGTCTGTTTGCTGAGAGGAAGGAGCTTTCAAATCAAGTAAGTTAGCCAAACTTTAAACTATACATAAGTCTTTACCTGGTTTAATCTCAATCTAGGTGCATAACTGTGCCAATGTTTTATTCTGCTTTGTATGTTTTCTCTGCATCTTGTCAGATAAATGCCTCTTTGTTACAATATGTATATCTGTATATCTGTATATCTGTATATCTGTATATCTGTATATCCACACACACGTAGGTAGGTAAATAAACAAACAGGAGCAGAATATAATACAGGAATCTATGGACTAGTCCTTCTACCAATGTGTTTCTTCATCTGATTGATGTCTGTCTCTTGTGTTTCTTGTAGTACAAACATTCGTCCTTTTATATATGGGATAATGAACTGCTTACTGTGAATTATAGGGATATTATAGGTCACAGTGGTGTTCATGCCCATATAAAAGGCATGAATCAATGTGCTTTTATACAGGGCTGTGAAGTGTCTTCTAATCTCCTTATACTTCACAGTAGGGGCTCTGTTTGTCCTTAGACTACATGACTGGTTGTGTTTAACAAAGAAATTAAATATTTTGCTATTTATTTTACCATTAAACTAAATTATGTATTTGTTTATCTTAGTTGTTTTTTTTTTAATGAGAGTAGATAAATGTCAGCCAGACAGGAATGTGGCGGATCAGCTGGGACAGGGCTGGAGCAGGTTTGATGCTAGATCCTCTGTCATCGCTGTCATGTCTGGCTGACGTAAATGAAATGAAGGAATACTGTAATGCAGGAGATCATCTGTCAGTATTGTTCAAAACAAGTACTTCTACCTTCCTCATGTCCCTCATCTCCCTCACATTGTAAGATCTAGCGGCTAAGGCCCTCTCACCTTCTGTTTCATTTTTGTTTCTCTATTTGCCCATAGTTGTATGTTTAATTTGTGTTCCCCTGATTGTACAGCGTTGCGGAATATGTTGGTGCAATATAAATAAAAGATGATGATAACGCTGTTTTGTCAATACATTTCATAAGTTCAATTCCCAACCATGGCCTTATCTGTGTGGAGTTTGTATGTTCTCCCTGTGTTTGCGTGGGTTTCCTCCGGGTGCTCAGGTTTCCTCCCACACTCCAAAAACATACTAGTAAGTTAATTGGCTGCTATTAAATTGACCCTAGTGTTTGTGTGTGTGTGTGTGTGTGTGTGTGTGTGTGTGTGTGTGTGTCTGTGTGCGCGTGTGTGTTAGGGAATTTAGACTGTAAGCCCCAATGGGGCAGGGACTGATGTGAGTGAGTTCTCTGTACAGCGCTGCGAAATTAGTGGCGCTATATAAATAAATGATGTTGATGCTATGAAGCGCAGACATTTAGGAAGTATGTTCTAACATAGGCGCCACAGTTTTTATATATATATATATTATTCACACCACAGCATTAGAACTGTAATGTGGCCAGTCTGCCCTCCTCTCAGCATCTGACTAACATTCATTTGGCTGGGTTGCAGACCATTTCCAATATAGGGTCCGCTTCAATGACTTAATGGTTATTTATATTATTTTCTTTATTTATTTTTTTTATAGACTGCAAACACCTTGATGTATATCGGCAAAGTAGTTAAAAAAAGACATAGGTCCATTAAGTTTATAATTTCATTCTCAAAAAGCACTATTGATCCAGAGAAAGCAAATAAAAGCACACTATGCTGTGCATTCCAGTTTGCATTAAGAAGGTAAAATGGTTCATGACTCCATACTGGTAATTGCATAAATCCCTGGATCAACATACTGTATAATGTTTATTAATGCCAGTAGCCCGGTATATTATGTTTTGTTAAGAAATGTCCATTGCTCTTAAATGTTCTTATAGTGTCTAACAATGCCAGTTACTGTGGGAGTGCAGGCCACAGATCCACGGCTCTTATGGCAAATTATAATTTTCGTAGCTGAAGTTTCTTCCAGTCTCAAGGGGTGGCCTTGTGTCTTCTGTGGATACATTAAACTAAACAGGCTGTCCCAGATTTTCTGTTTGGGTCATTAATATATTTATACACAGTGATCATGTCATCCCTTTTGTATTATAAATGAATACAAAACAGCTTTTGAATTTATACCCAAAATGGAACTGTTTATTCAAGGTGCTGCTGCACTGGTGCTATTATAAAAGCAAAAGACGATGATGATGATAATGATATTGCTAATCCTGTGATCTACAATTATATGTAGGTCATTCTAAATCATAGATTTACCCAATAGGGTTCCACCTAAAGTGTTAGCCTGTAACCAATCAGGTGTCAGAGAAGGTCCATTTGCCAGAGTGGAAGGAATCAGCAACGAGCCGAGGTCAGTGCAGGCAAAACGGAGTGAATTTAAGCAAGTCACTGGTAATCATGGAAAGACATAGTGAAGGACAAACTGGTTCGGTACACAGGTAACAATAGTAGAAAAACCAAGGCTGATCACGTATACAAGCCACAATAATCCATCAAGGGACCCGGAAAGCCGCTGAGTTTAAATTGTCTGGTGCTTCCTCTGATTGTTGATTGGAAGTAGGCGAAGGTAACTGAATAAATGGAAATGAGTGGAAATAGTCTCTCAAAAGCTGCATTGCAAAGAATAACGGTCTTGGTGTCAGAAAAGTTAAACAACGGGGATAGCAGACCCTGCACCTACTAAGAGTGTCTGCTTGGGCTTGTTGAGGATTTGATGGGCAGGGGGCACACTCCCTGCTTTTGTATTTTTTGTTAGTGGATATTTTACCATTCATCTCCTCACTCTCATGATTTACGTAAATAAGGCTGAACCGAGCAGTATTTTAGGAGACAAACTGGATAGTTAATTTCAACGAAAGGGGTGGTTGTAAAATGGTAGAGTGTTGAACTTTGACGTGCATTTACAGTTTTGTCCAATGCGCCCCTCGAGTTTATCATGTGTAGGGTTTACCTATCCTATTTATTGCTATTCTCCTCTGCAAGGTATATTTTTCTTGTTATTTAACAATATTTCATCATTGTAGCACAGGTTTGTCCAACCTGTGGCCTTCCAGGTGTTATGATATTACAAGCCCCAGCATGCTTTGCCTGTAGATAGCCATCTGTTAGCTGGCAGGGCATGCTGGGGCTTGTAGTTTTACAACACCTGGCAAAGGCAAACTGAGGGGGATTTCCTAGTGGAAACCCCCCTCCAATCCTGGAGCACTGTATAATTGAGGTGGCTGGACCCTGCTCCCGCTTCACACAGCTCTGCTTGAAAAGGAAGAGCACCTAACAGTAGTGCATGCAGCATTGCTCATGTATAGTATGGTAATAGGAAGAGTTGGAGAGCAGCCAAGCACTGTCTAATATTATAGCCACGCCCCCATGTATGCTGGTCACGCCCACTGGCGGCATGGTGGGGAAACCCCCCTCTACAAATCCAACATTTGCCCCTGCCTGGAGGTAAATGTATTAAGTGATTAAGTGCCAATTTCTGCAAGTCACCAGAAATCAGCAAGTTTGCAGATGCAGAGAACATTTAAAGCGGCAAAGTCACTGCAACTTTAAATTTTCACTGCCAACTCGCCGATTTCTGGCGACTTGCAGAAACCGGCACTTAATACGTTTACCCCCTGGTTACCAGGATTGCTGTAGCAGCTGAACAACACTCAGCTGTCATGCCAAAAGCTACTCAGCATGATAACATTATTGCACCAGAGCTCCCTTCCACTGCCGAGTATTCGCGGGGGTCCAGCGCATGTGAAACAATTTTTTTTTATTTATTTAAAGAGCTCGTATAACTTTAAAAATTTAGCACAGTATTGAATTTTTGTTTTATTTATTTTCTGGGGAGCAAGATAATAGCCCAATGGAATTCCCCGCACTAAGGAAAATGCAAGGGATCAATAAACTATTTTTCCAGTGACCCCCTATAGTTAGCAGCATACTGAGATGGAGCTATCAGAATGGGCATCGCGGTAGTACAAGCATCACCGTGGTACTTCATAAATGGGTTGGGTTACTTCCGATGCTAATTCTATTAGTATAAAGGATAAAGAAAAGAAACGTTTTCACAGATGTAACCACCAAAAATGTTTTTCTATGAGTACTACTTAACATGTCATGCTCAAAAATGGACATTGTGTTGCAAGTTGTGTGCAAGTTGCTTTCTGATTTTGAACAGGCTCTTTATGTTCACACACTTGATAGATTATATTGTTCTGAAATTAAAATAGTTATTGCAATTGTTGTTCCCCGAACCGCCCCATTGGCCATTTGCCAGCACATTTAAGTACCGACTATTGTTGCTTTGACAATCAATGCATAACATACACAACTAGGTTAATATACAAGTAGCAAATGGAACAGAAATTTTATCCGCACTTTGTGACTTAAACTGGTTCAATGTAACAGAATAAGTAACCATGGGAACAAATGTATACACTGCTTTACAAGAATAAAAATAAATTGTAACATATATCTAGGTTCTGAGGCAAAAGTGCCTTAATGTGATATGTTTCATATGTACAGTATCTCTGTTTCCATGGTTTTTACATCTCGGGGATGTCCCCTATAATTGAAAATGAGCCTGGTCATATGAAATTGGAATATGTTAACCTATATTCTTATCAGCTGCTGCTTGATGTTGTGGGGATTGCACCGCTAGCTTCCATAACAAGTTCAATGTGTCTCAGAATATCAGTCCATCTGACGTGACAAACATTTTCTCATTCAGAATAAGAGATGCAGTTGTCACACAGAGTGCTTATGAAGCATATTCTGCACTAGGTATTCTGCCTAGGCTGATTCACAGTGGCATATTGATAAACCTTCCAACAACTACCAGCATCACCACCTGCCCTCAAATCTCCCTCACCACAATTCCCTCAGTCTCCCTAGTCACACTTGACTCCGCCCTTTGCTTTATTCCTTACATCCAGACTCTCTCTCAGTCCTGTCGATTCCACTTGCCAGAATACGCCCTTTTCTTACTCAGCATGCTACCAAAACTCTTATTCATTCTCTTATCGTCTCCCGTCTTGACTGTTGCTACCTCATGCTATCTGCCATTCCTGACACCCATATATCCAACTTCAATCCATCCTAAATGCTGCTGCAAGACTGATCTTCCTCTCTCACTGCTCCACATCTGCTGCACCACTTTGCAAATCCCTACACTGTCTCCTTGTGTCCTCCAGAATCAATTCAAATTACTCACCCTTACTTACAAAGCCCTCAACAACACTCCCCCTGCATACATCTCAAATCTCATATGAAAATATTCTCCCTCCCGTCCTCTTAGATCTACCTCTGACTATCGTCTCGTCTTTGATAACCACCTCTCAGTCCCGCCTACAAGACTTCTCCCGTGCTGCTCCCCACTTATGGAATTCCCTAACGCGCCCAATCAGACTTTCCTACAGCCTTCAAATCTTTAGACTCTCTTTGAAACCCATCTCTTTTTTAGAGGTGACCTTATCCCTGATAACACTATTCACACAAATGCACCCTCACAACTGTCCCAATCTAAACTTTAAACCACATTTGTTCCTCTAGTTTCAGCTGTGCCCTCTTCCACTTAGAATGTAAGCTCTCTAATGAGCAGGGTACTTCATACACTTTGTTTTCATGTCAGCATTTATTTTGTTTACCTTGTATGTCACTGTTTTAAGTATGTCCTGTTTTCCCTACTGTAAAGCGCTGTGGAGCACTGTGGCACCTTATAAATCTACAATAATAATTTCCTATTGGAAATCTTGATCAGTTAGGGCGCAGAGTTCGATATTCCCAACCCCTGCTTGACCTACCCAAACCACACACATTTTGGGCAGAGACACACTCCTCTTTAGTGAGTCATTCCCTTTACAGCTAGAACTGTCTTGAGAAATTCGGGACCGTTGGCAGGTATGTGGTATTGATGAAGCTTATTTCAAGATTACCATGCTCGCTGGTTTACCAGATCCGTTCTTTTAGTTGTACCTAGCAAAGGTACAAGCGGGGCTCGAATAAGGTTCCGGCTGCCGTAGGCTACTTCAGCCATAGCGCCCCCTCCAGCCTGCTCACCTTCCCCCTTCAGCAACCTCACCTGCCCCCTTCAGCCCCCTCTCCTGCCCCCTTTATCCTGCTCACTTTCCCCCTTCAGCAACCTCACCTGCCCCCTTCAGCAACCTCACCTGCCCCCTTCAGCCCCCTCACCTGCCCCCTTCAGCCCCCTCACCTGCCCCCTTTAGCCCCCTCACCTGCAGCCCTTTAGCCCCCTCACCTGCAGCCCTTTAGCCCCCTCACCTGCAGCCCTTTAGCCACCTCACCTGCAGCCCTTTAGCCACCTCACCTGCAGCCCTTTAGCCCCCTCACCTGCCCCCTTCAGCCCCCTCACCTGCCCCCTTCAGCCCCCTCACCTGCCCCCTTCAGCCCCCTCACCTGCCCCCTTCAGCCACCTCACCTGCCCCCTTTAGCCACCTCACATGCCCACCTGCCCCCTTTAGCCACCTCACATGCCCACATGCACCCTTTAGCCTGCTCACCTGCCCCCTACAGCCTGCTCACCTGCCCCCTACAGCCTGCTCACCTGCCCCCTTTAGCAATCTCACATGCCCCCTTTAGCCACCTCACTTGCCCATCTGCCGCCCCTCCCCCCGAGACATTAGAACAGACTTACATGCTGTGGAGTCCTCTCTTCAGCGCTGTGTATGACAGGCAGCTAGCAGCGATCGCTGCCAGACTGCCTGTCATGTGATAGTGACAGTCGGGACCGCTCCTTTAGACCGGGGGCGGTCCCGATGACTCCGGCTGCCACATTTAGAAAAAAAACAAAAACATCTCGGCGACGCTGCGCCCCCCTGGCTCCAGGTCCCCAGGCTGCAGCCTGGTCAGCCTATTGGCTGATCAGGATCTGGATACAAGCCTAATAGACTGGTGGACCACACCCATTAATGGCAGCCTACGGGTCCTATAACAGGATTAGAAAGTGAACAGAATATGAACATGGCTGTGTCTGAACATATTTACAAGGAAAGATAATGTATGTCCCTATATAATGTTTCCAGTGACTCCATACTTAATATTCTTATTTGACAGCTTTATACTTTGAAAAGCTACATTTTGAGGCCATTCTGTGAAGGTTGCACTAAGTGCTTAAAAGTGGGAAGAAATGAGGAATGACATATTTTTTTTATGGTTTTTATGCCATTTCATAACAACATTAATGCACATAATATAAGAGGAGATTTATTCTAAAATGCTGCCAAAAGTAGTTTCTATGTGATCTTCAAGTCAAAACAATATAACATTTCTTGGTAAGATTAAAAAAAATGTAACCAACGCAGCTTGGACCAATTGTAATGTTTCATCATATTTTGTAGTTGTTGTATTTATTGTGCTTATTGTTCATATTGCTATGTAGGTCTATACAGGCATATTTGAGATATATATATCTATATCTATATATATATATATCTACTATATAAATGCCTAGTGGCGTGTGTGAAAAAAAAAAACAAGCTGCAGCGCCACCTGTTGGGCAGAGTTATACACTGACCTATATATTTCTTGAAGGAGAAGTGACAGTTGGGAGTGGTTGGTGGTTGCTGGGGGTGACAGTGGGGAGTTTTTAACACCTTAAGTAGCTTGATGAAGGATGTGGCGATGAAGATGAAGGATGAGGTGATGGAGAAAAATGATGAGGTGGTGACATGTGGACAAAACCACGTTAAAAAAGGGCGCTTGCGTCGGGAAGTAACGCTCTTCCCCTGAGGAGGCCTGGGCTAGGCCCAAATGCATGACAAGAACCTTTTTAACACCTTAAGTAGCTTGATTTGACTAGAATGCATGAGTATCATGCACGGGTTAACTTGTGTGTGTATATATATATATATATATATATATGTGTGTGTGTGTGTGTGTGTGAGGGGGAGTGCAGCCTTTTAATAGCATTTTAGAACAAATATTATTTTATTTGGAGATTTATCTATGAAAAACAAGTGACAAAAAGAACAGTACTCATTTCCCTGAATCTTCCCATAGTTACTTTTAGGCAATTGATGCAACCCATAGATTTACCCCAAAAGTTATCCGACTAATTCCCCTGAAGACAGGCATTTGGTTTAGAAGCTTTCTTATTTTGTAGGATGTTTGCTGCTTCACAAATATGTAAAGCAGCTATGTACATAGTGCCTGGAGTGGAGTTATTATATAATGTATTCCAATTCCATATAACAGAGACCTAGGAGTGAGCAAATACATAATCATGAGATATGACACTTGAAAAATAATAATAATAAAAATAGTAATAGTATTAGTAATAAATATAATAATAATAAAGATAGCAATAATGTTAATAGTAATAATAATAATTTGCTTACACACACATACAGTCAGGTCCATAAATATTGGAACATCGACACAATTCTCATATTTTGGGCTCTATACACCACCACAATTGATTTGAAATGAAACAAACAAGATGTGCTTTAATTGCAGACTTTCAGCTTTAATTTGAGGGAATGTACATCCAAATCAGGTGAACGGTGTAGGAATTACAACGATTTCTATATGTGTCTCCCACTTTTTAAGGGACCAAAAGTAATGGGACAATGGACTCCAAAGCTATTTCATGGACATGTGTGGGCTATTCCCTTGTTATTTCATCATCAATTAAGCAGGTATAAGGTCTGGAGTTGATTCTAGGTGTGACATTTGCATTTGTAATCTGTTGCTGTTGATTCTCAATATGAGATCCAATAAGATGTCACTATCAGTGAAGCAAGTCATCATTAGGCTGAAAAATCAAAACAAACCCATCAGAGAGATAGCAAAAACATTAGGTGTGGCCAAATCAACTGTTTGGAACATTCTTAAAAATAAAGAACGCACCGGAGAGCTCAGCAACACTAAAAGACCCGGAAGACCACGTATATGTATGTGTGTGTGTATGTATGTATATATATATATATATATATATATATATATATCTACTATATAAATGCCTAGTGGCGTGTGTGGAAAAAAAACAACCAAGCTGCAGCGCCACCTGCTGGGCAGTTATACTGACCTATATATTTCTTGAAGGAGAAGTGACAGTTGGGAGTGGTTGGTGGTTGCTGGGGGTGACAGTGGGGAGTTTTTAACACCTTAAGTAGCTCGATGAAGGATGTGGCGATGAAGATGAAGGATGTGACGATGAAGATGAAGGATGAGGTGATGGAGAAAAATGATGAGGTGGTGATATGTGGACAAAACCACGTTAAAAAAGGGCGCTTGCGTCGGGAAGTAACGCTCTTCCCCTGAGGGCTAGGCCCAAATGCATGACAAGAACCTTTTTAACACCTTAAGTAGCTTGATTTGACTAGAATGCATAAGTATCATGGACGGGTTAACTTGTATATAATACTTATGCAAACTACATATTTCATTGTTGTTTTTTCTTAAGACGTTTTGTAACAGAAAACAATGTCACATTAATAACGAGCTCATTTTGAGTTGCAGTGATTTGAAATAGGATCACAGAACAAAATATTATATAATGTATTGTTCAGTAAAATGAGAGAATTGATTTAATTCCCAGAGAATGATTTCCACCGATATACTGTGGTATTCTGCTCTATTTGTATTTGCTTGGCTTATTTTTTTGGAAAATGCTATATTAAATGGTTGCAGTAACATGCTTGCAAATGGAATGTGTACAGAATGGTTTCACCCCAAAGCCTTTTAAATATGCTGATATGGAGCTCATCAGACATAGTCCTCTGCTATATCATTCATGGACCAGAGAAGCAGTGCACCGTTCAATACTTATATAAATGCACATATTTATTATTACTGCAGTAATAAATATTTCAATTGCATTTGACCAGAAAGTAGCTGTGTCAGCCCATTGTTTTTACGTTGCATTGTTTTGCAGCTGCATGGAGGGAGATATGACACTCTGAGTTCTCTCCAGTGTAGCTGTGCATTAGGCGGATACTAAGTGACAATCTATCTCTGTACACGCAGGGTAGCAAGGATAGTAGTCCTAAACTATAAGAGGGAATGAGACCTGTAGTATTGAAAAATAGGGCTGAATTTAGTTTAGATACAACCAGGGCCGGTGCTAGGGCCCATGGCGCCCTAGGCATTTTTACAAAATCGGCGCCCCCCCGCAAAAATCGGCTCCCCCCTCACCCCGTCTTTCCTTACCTTGTCTCACCACTGCCGCCTCTCTGCTCCGTCTCCCCCCCTCCACTCACTGACACTAGTGAGTGGAGGGGAGGAGACGGAGCAGAGAGGCGGCGGTGGTGAGCAATAGCCTCTCCCCCCCCCCCCCCGTGCATCTGAATGCTGTGCGGCGGCCGTGACAGGTATGGTCAGCGGTCGCCGCACAGTTTTAAAGTCATTTACCATTCTGTGGCGCCCTCCAGAGCCCTAACCTTGCCTAATGAGAGCTCCGGGCCTGGATACAACCTATGCGTTTGCAGCTGGAAAGAGTTCAAGAGCATTGACGTTACTGTTCCTTTGTTCTGTTGAGGAATTTAATATACTGACTGTTGATGAAACTTTGTGTGGATTATTAGATACAAAAGATGGAGTATAAGATCTTAATGGGAACTGCACTTGTGACATACAAGTCCATACTGAGTGGATGCACTGACACTATTTTAACAGCTGGTCCTGTTGTTCCAGAATTGGTCAATACAACAATGACACTTTGGGGGGAATTCCATTGTCTGCGTTACTGCCCAAAGTAATGTGGTTTGCGCACAAATTAATTTCCCCCTTTGACTCCTCCAGAAGTTCCCATTTTTAACACATTCATCCAGGGACATTGATGTTTATATCAGTATAATCAAGAAGTCAAAATATGTTGTTGTTTTTTTTGAGTGTGAGTAGTGCTTAGCTTGAGCAGCCATGCAAAAGGGAGTCTTTGGTAGTTCTGCAGCAACGTTCTAGACCAGGCCTGGCCAACCTGTGGCTCTCCAGGTGTTGCGTAATTACAAGCCCCGGCATACTTTACCAGTAGATAACCAGATGATTTCTGTCAGGGCATGCTGGAACTTGTAGTTTCACAACACCTGGAGAACCACAGGTTGGCCAGGCCTGGTCTAGACAGTACAGCAGCCTTAATTTGCTTAGAGATACTGATGCCTCTGGGGTTTGAACTAACAGTAAGATTGTCTTGTACTGGAATATTACAGTTGTACTCTATTGTGTCAATGTAGGATTCACAATAAGATGGTAGATGCCACATGACTAGGCAGCACGGTGGCTCAGTGGTTAGCACTTCTGCCTCACAGCGCTGGGGTCATGAGTTTAATTCCCGACCATGGCCTTAACTGTGTGGAGTTTGTATGTTCTTCCCGTGTGTCAGGTGCTGTCCCCGCACCATGCTAGGTGCAGAGAGCGGACGCCTGTCTCCCCCGACAGACCCCGGTTCCGCCGGGCGCACATGTGCAGTAGGTGCATCCACTTGCTAGGCAATGGGACGCTTCTGTGTCACAATATCGGCAGTCAGGTGCACCTGATCGCTGCAGTCTAACTATCAGGGCCAGTCCCCTCCTATTTAAGGCTCCTCCTTTTCCTTCCTGGTGCCAGAGTATTGGTTTCACCTTTCTCCAGCATTTGTATCCTGTTCGCACATTTCTAGTGTCCTTTGGTATCTGACTCCCGGCTCGCCTCTGACCACTCTCTGTCCAGCGATTTGGCTACATTGTTTTCCAGATTCTGACCTTTGGCTTGCCTTCTGACCTTCCCTCTGGATTTACCTTGTGTACCGCGCTATCATTTAGCAACGACCCAGACTGTACGACAATACCTGCTCTCTTCCGCTGCACTGTTAACTAGCTTGAAGGGCCGTGACCTGCGTACCCCACACAGCCAAGCTCTTACCTCCTTGCGGGGTTCACTGGTGAATACCGGGGGTACGTTAGACTCCGCGCCTTCCTGTCTAGTAGAGTCAATACCAGTCGGCGGCATCCTCAAAGTTATTATCGTGACACCGTGTTTGCGTGGGTTTCCTCTGGGTGCTCTGGTTTCCTCCCACACTCCAAAAACGTACTGGTAGGTTAATTGGCTGCTATCAAAATTGACCCTAGTCTCTCTCTCTATGTCTGTCTGTGTGTGTATGTTAGGGAATTTAGACTGTAAGCTTCAATGGGGCAGGGACTGATGTGAGTGAGTTCTCTGTACAGCGCTGCGGAATCAGTGGCGCTATATAAATAGATGGTGATGATGATGGTTGACAGCTGAGAAATATCACAGTGAGCAAAATGTTTAAGCTGGTCCCCATTTTAAGTGCCTTAATTACAATGGGTAGCCCTATTTATAATGGTTGCTGGACATTGTTATAGATAGAGATATATATATATATATATATGTGTGTGTTATATAATTTTTATATATCCATCATATAGGTCACACATTAATGATTTGAGGGACTTAACTTTTTTATCTGTTATCTATTTGAGCAACAAAATGCTGTGGATATCCTTTATATTTCCTGATTCTAAAGAACTCTTACAGCAACGCGGTGCCTGTAGAAGCCAATAAGGAGGAATGACAACAAAACACTAAAAAAGCAAATAAAGGGAAGGTGACAACAAGGCAGACATGCAGTGGACAGAGGCATGATGATAAAGGAGAGCGGAAAGCTTTGATTCCCAGCCTTTTGCTACGCTGCCGGTTCCTGTGGAAACTAGCTGCTTCATCATTTTTCCAACTATGTGAAGATGAGACACATAGTATCTGAGTGATGTGTATAAAAGTGTACCCACTGAGATAGAGATGTTGTGTAGACATTTAGAAACTTAACATATTTGATTCCCGAGACACGGACATACAAAAATATATTCTGTAACTAAATAATCCATTTCTAAAAAGCTTAAAATGTATTGCACGTCAGGTGTGTGGGCTTTTTTATTACTTCATTTCTATTTTGTCTTATCATGTAGGTTTAGATGTTGCATTGTTGTTGATTACGTTGCAACACGGAAAAACATGCTCGAAAAAAGAAATTGCTTATAAAACAGAGGCTCGGGTAGACGTTGGTGACTGCGCTACCAGCTTCATCAAAGCCAGCTCTACCGCCGGCACGGAGAAGACTAGATAGGACTGTGTCTCTATGACCAGATGAGGTCACATATTCAGAATGACACCCTGCTTGTACATCATCATCAGCATTAATTTATATGGCGCCAGCAAATTCCATAGCACTTTATAATTGGGAAAATACATTAATAAAACAATACTGGGTACTACATACAGACAGAGAGGTAAGAGGGCCCTGCTCGCAAGCTTACAATCTATTGGACAATGGGAATTTGATACACAAGGACACATGGTGCATCATATTGCACATTGGACCAGCTAGAATGCAAAAGTAAAAAGTATTGAGTGGGCTGTATGATCAGTCACACAGCAATGTTGGTCAGGGGGTTACCTAGGGAGATTAAGATGGTGGTTGAGGAATATTATAAGCTTGTCTGAAGAGGTGGGTTTTCAGAAAAAGCTTGAAGATTTGAAGACTAGAGGAAAGTCTTACTGTGCGAGGGAGGGAATTCCACAAAGTGGATGCAGCCCGAAAAAAGTCCTGTAACCGGGAATGGGAGGATGTGATGAGAGTGGAAGAGAGATGCAGATCTTGTGCAGAACGGAGGTGTCGAGTTGGGAGATATTTTGAGAAAAGTGAGGATATGTATGTTGGTGCAATTTTGTTGATGGCCTTGTATTATATATTATATTGGATTTGTTGAAAAACAGGCAACCAATGTAGAGATTGACAGAGTGGCTCAGCAGAGAACAATATGCAAGGAAAATCAATCTAACCGCTGTGTGCAAAATAGATTGTAGAGGTTCAAGTCTGACTTTGGGAAGACCAGCAAGGAGGGAATTACAAAAGTCGATGCGAGAGATGAGTGCATGAATTTATGCGGTGTCTTGTGTGAGATATGTGCATATTCGGGAGATGTTTTTTAGATGTATGTAACTAGATTTAGATACAGAGTTGATGTAGGAAACAAAAGATAGTTGTGAGTCAAGGGTCACACCTAGGCAGCGAGCTTGCGGGGTGGGATTTATGGTCATGTTGTCAACAGAAATAGAAGTGACAGGCAGGAAGCTTCTGTTTTTGGTTGGGAATATTATTAATTCTGTGTATATGAGCACAATCCCGCCAACCCCCCTCCCAGGTAATGGAAAGACTGCAAGAAAACTGTGTCCTGAGTCTCAGCCCATTCCATTGACTTGTTTTGGTAGTTTAGATTTTCTACGTTTTCCTACCAAAAATTTGTAGAGAAGGAAAAATATTAACATGAACAGATTGAAGACTCCTTTTGTGTTGTTGAAAAGACTTCCCCTTTTCAACAGATCAGTGGGTGTCCTGGCACAGCGCTCCCGTGTAGTCATAAGAGCCAACTTGGTAGGCATCTTCACCCTCAGACTTTTCCAGTGCTGTCTTGAGAAAATAGAACCAAGCGCTGCTATGCAGAAAAACTGTGGGCATTGCCCGCTAGACAGATGTGATTGTGGGAGGTTGTGGTGGTGATGGTGGTTGGAAGAGAATTAAATCCTCTAAACACTTATGAATAACACTTCCTCTTTAAATATTTGAAATAGCACAGAAACAAGGAAATAAAAACTGAAAGAGAGCAAATAAAATGAGTCAAACACTGGCTCACTCATGTTAGTATAAAAGACTTGACCTACTTTAAATAAGTTTTGTGCCTTTATCACCCTCTGTCTGGTGTGTGCGCTAAGCTGAAACCACCTGGGTTATTGTTTCTGGTTTCACTCCTACTGTGAGAACAAAAATAGGTTTCACATACTTCTTTTTTTTATGCGTCGAAATATACCAGATAGTTGGAAAACAAGGGGAAAGATCAGAGTTACATTTCCTCACCAGAGGAGTGAAATACTTGGCCATTAACATGTTGCGTCTATAGAACATTCATGAAAAATAAACCATTGGTAAACATTTTAACGGAATGATTTCTTTGAGTTGTCAGGTGAACCAATTCAATCCAAGCAAGCGAGATGCACATGATGTATGACTGCATAGAATTTTGCGTGTCTTCTTTTATTTCGCTTCATAGAGTGTTACTGAAATCTATGTTGGTTATATATGCTTTATTCAATGTTTATGTTAGCAAATCTATCGATTCAAAATTGACATTATGGCTAACATGGTTGCAAAAGAAAGACTCGGTGACTTTGAAAGAGAGCTGAATGTTGGGGTGTGTTTGGTAAAAGTTTCAGTGATCGAGGCAGACCACCTTCATATAACAATTATAAGGTACTGAGCAAAGGGAAACAGATGTACGCATTCATTCATGCAAAGCAAAATTAGGCAACAAACTGCAAATCAAATTTCAACCTGTTGTGTGAGCAGCCAGTTTAATGAAAAATAGTCTGATTAGAATTCTGTTATATTATAGTCAAGCTGCAGTGGATAAACCACTAGTCACACCTGACAATGTGAGTTCAGTGTTGCAGAAAGTACAGGCAATGGACTACTAAGTGGTGGAGGAAGGTGCTATGGTCAGATGAAACATCCTTCACCATGTTCTCCTCAAGTGCACATCTGACCCCAGTCTTAAGAACATTACAGCCCTGGCTGTTTCCAAGCAGTGAAGGGTTCTGGTCATTCCTTAATGTCTTGGTGTCTATTGGCATGGTTTGGATGCTGTCATTCCCAATTCAAGATCAACGCTAATTATATTGAATGATCATCTTTGCTCCATGTTGCTGCATTACTTTCCTGATGGGAGGGTTGTCTCCAATGCCCCCATTAACAATGGGGGTATTGCAAGACACTTATGATATGCTTAGCTAGTCTACTTTTTAGCTTCGCTCTTACACTTATCTGCTTTCTTACATGGGAGAGATTTCTTCAACTCTTTAAGTCATGGCCAATTGCCTGGTTCACTGACTGTGGCATCCACTCAGTCTATAAATGAAGAATATGAGAGGGCAAACACTACATGCGACTGTTCTGTGGGTACCTACTACGCTGTCTACAGCTGTCTCTGCACCAGAAATGACTGTCCATAAAGAAAACAAGGGTTTTTTTCCGTTTCCACTGCCATGTGCGACAACAGTGGTTCATGATACCAACTCACTCGGCTCACGTGGTGGTGCTCGGAGTATGCCCCTGTATCCCACCATTGTTTGCACATCAGAAGTACAACAGAAGGAAGAAGCCTGGATACCAGCAATTCACTGCCATGTTCTACTGGACAATAGAACCTCCAATGCTGCATCCAAGGTCTCGAATATCCTACTAACATGCGTCCTGGGCCCCAAGGATTGCTTCCTGTAGCAGCTTATGTGTGAAACTGAAGCACAATAGACATAAATAAGGTGCAGTAGGCTTCTACTGTATTTAAATGGATGTCATACAAGGGGAGGGAGGGAAGCAACATTTAGGTTCATATAGGTGCAAATAATTCCTGCAACATTTCCAAACCCTAGCAGAGAGAAGTTGTGGGACCATAACAAAGGGTCACCTCTGTAGTGAGGTTCCCCTTACTGATTTCCATGGGGTGCTATTAACTGAACCATTTAAGGTTATTACCACACAGAAGATTAATAACTCAAAAACATTTGAATTAAGTGGCAAGCTGGAGAGGGAAAGAGTAGATAAAACTCAACTTACAACACAAAGGGATGTGGTCAATTTTCCGACAATGCAATGTCGGCAGTTATAAGCAGTCACCAGAATGGATGTGTCGGCACTTAGTCTACTGACATTTCCATCGTCGACAATACGTAAGCCAACCCAACTCAAATATAAGCTTTCTGCCCAAATTACATGTTGTGACATCATACACCTCTTTTTGTGCGAATGTATTTGATAATATAGGGAAGTCTTTTGTACCATCCAGTTGGATTTTATAATTAAAACAAAAATGGTCAACGTAATAAAAACATTAAAATGTACAATAGTAAATATAATAAAACATAATAAATAAAACATATAATAAAGTGGCAATGTCCACTTACTCTCATGATTTATTTCAGACATAAGAGGATAGAACAAGCAGTATTTTAGGAGAGTTTTTCTGTTAACATAATAAAGGGTTGTTCATAAAGAAATTCAGAACTGGACTTTCAATAATATTTTTACATTTTCCACTTTGCGTATTTACAGCCAGACCCGCAATTCGCCATAGTTAAGGCTTTTCTGGGGACAGTTACAAACACCATTATATTAGCAAGCACCCTCAATATGCACAAAGTGGATAAATATGTTCAAAACTAAATACACTGCTGATATTTTGTCTGGTTTGTAAATGAGGCTCACTGTCAGGAAATTAATGGATGTGCTTTTGCAACATTTAAAGCAGGACATTACTTTATACATAAAACAACATTTTTATGAGCCCTTTAACCAATAGAATAATTCATTTGTCGGATAGTGATTCATCTAGGCCATAGTTACAATAATGATTCTTGCACATTTAATGGGATTCAGTTAGAGGAACCCGAGCAAGAGATTTAAGAATCCTAGTAGACAATACGCTGAGTAATGCCACAGGCACCAGCTGTCAGGGCTTATAAAATCCTGACATAACATATACAGGGGGGAGAAAGATGCATGAAAATCAAGCATGGTTTTAAAAATGTAAAAAGAACTCCATCCAAAATAATTGTAGTGTAACACCTCCATCCCACCACACACCAGAAAAATAGACTCTAGATGCCCAAGATTTATGAAATGCCCCTACGCATTGCGCCTCATTAACAAGAAGATCCCCTGCCGTCTTTATTTTGAGTTGAAATTCAAAGTAAGCACGTAAATACATCCACTTTAAGGTAGATTTACAGCACTTTAAGCATATCACTATGCTGCAGCATACTTGAGACATCATTCATGAACATGATGATGACGCAGGGTGTTTTAATGTTACAAAAAGGTTTTAATACATTTAAAAAGCAAAAAAAAAACAAAAAAACGCTGTCCATGCCCCCAAAAAATGAATGATCTAAGCAGCAACGCTCATAGTCTGGGCTGGTTGCAGCAATTGCGAGAGAAGAACAGCGAGAGGTCCCCCCCCACAAAAGCTGCAACCAGGCAGGCTATAACAGTTAACAGTTATAACATTTTCCTGCTTAATTGGTCACAGTTAAGCAGGGAAATGCACTGCCCCAGTCAGTTCAACGCAGGGCTGAATTCCTTAAGGTAACTGGGCCTGCAAAATAATGTGGACCACCTCTAGAAAAAATAGCCCGGGGCACCTCTGTTGAGTTTAAATGTTAAAATATTGCATTTTTGTATGTTGCACTACTGGTCCCAGCAAGCCATGGTAGCTGAAAACAGCTTGTTTGCTGCACAAATGCTAACATAGCTGCAAAGGGCCCGTTGGTGCTACATTTAAAAAATACTAATAAAAAACACTGACACCGTGTTAAAATGCTTAATTTAAATAAAAGTCAATCCCTTTTCACCAATTTATTATACACCTAAATCCATGATAATCCTCTTCTTTCTTTAGGCTTATAATCCATATTGTATAAAAAAAAAGCACATGTACGAATAATGCACAAAGACCAGGACAGAAATAAGAATAAGAGCACGGTTTTAAGCAAGCAAGAACTGGCTGGATAAATACATAACGCCACAAAATGTACCAAGAGGAAAGCCCAAATTTACATTTTTTTTTAATCTTCTGTGCTGGTTTGTTTCTAATCTTTCTCTACCTCAAATCACCAGGCCCATAGCTTTAGAAATTTGACAACTAAATTTAAAACGGCAATGTGTTTAGAGGCAAATTTTGCCTTTAAACACACTGCCGTTTTACATGTAGTTGTCAAGGTCGCCGAAAATCGTCGATTTGCAAAAACAGCTCCTTAATATATTTACCCCCAGGACACTACCCCACAAAGAGCCTACAGTACTTAGATCAAGGAGAAGGCATTGCACAATGCTGAATACAAGTTAAAGAGTTCATTTGCAGACCTGACACACAAAGTTGTGAGAGTTTATCTGGACCAAATCTACCTACTTCACACTGGCTGGCCACCCACGGGCGCCTTACTATGCCAGGGAAGCCTACCCAGTGTCTTCTAAGGTTCCTATAGTCACTCAGGCAAATGCAGTTAGAAAAGTACAACAGTACATTTATTGTAATAAAAACAACACTATAATATTATAATCAAACAGTAAATAAATGCCATGCGGGGCTACCACATTTACTGTCACTTACCCCACTAGCTTAAGAAGTTACAGTCACCTGAATTTCCTGATTTGAAGACCCATAGATCTGCATATGTAGTCAAGTGGTAGAGAACGGCAACTCAAAACCAGCTACTCTGCAGCTTTCAGCCATCAATCCTCAGAATTAACAACCATCCCCCCTGGAGTGGATCCTTATATCCGGGGTCAAGTTACCTCGGTCCTTTCCCTTCCCTGGGCAAACCCCTGGTTCTCTCTATCTTAAACATTGGTGACTGCTGAATCAGGGGGTTGGAGGTGGAGTGGAGATGAGCTCTGCTTCCACCTGGGCTCCCCTGCTGGGTTCTAGACAAATGTCTGCACTAGTCCTTTGGAGGACAATGGATACTAATTGACATCCCCCACCTCCAAAGATAGGATAGCAGTCAGCCCCTCCTGAAATTAACCCCTTACACTACTTTGTGATTACACAGGGTCCACAGCTGTTCCATGCTGCGGACCCTGTGAATGAGGGGGAGAATGGATGCAGCTCCAGCCCCCTCACCTGTATCCTGGTTACCACCTGTTCTTACCCATAACCCACTTGGCTTCAAATTGAGAGCAATGCATAACAGCATCACTGAATTAACAACAAACATGTTTTTACAATGGGTAACATGGAATGAAGAAGTCTCTTATATTAGCATGGCTACAATGTCCACTTATCCACATATAATTAGACACTGCAGTTGTACTCTGTTGAGCTGTGGAACAAAAAAACAGGGCTATAAAAAGTATATGTTATATTACACATTTTGTGAGAAACGAGGGACAGGCTGGTTAAGGTGTTATCAAACTTGTTTCATCACACTTGTACACACACCCTACCTGAGGAAAGGGGTGTCAACATGTATTTCTCCGACAGTCATTTTGAGGAGCATTGCAATTTAGCTTGGAAGGGAAAGTCCCAAGCATTCTGGCAAAAAGATCACAAATAAATAGTAGAATAGTAGTTGGATTATTTTTCAGCATGTTCACTGTAGTTGAGTTGTTGGCTTTGTGTTAAACAAGTTGTGCAATAATTATTTTACATCTACTTTTATTATCACAAATAGAATGTTTAATATGTGTGTTGCTTGTTGTGTTCTATTCAGCTTTGTGACTTAGTTTGAACAATCCACCAATAATCTTTAGCATGACAGGTCCTCCTCTGCTCTTCCTAACACATATTTCATCCCCGTGAAGTGACAAATGATCCCAATCATCTTGACTCTGAAAATATAATTTGCCTGGCAATTAATGTCAGTACTGCCAGCTCTGGGCACCAGTGTTATTCAGGGAGGGATGGAGAGCTGCTGGAGGATCTTGTAATGAACCCATCTTTTCTTAATGGGAGGCTTTATTTCAAAATAATTTATGGTGTCTTGGAAAAGAAACTGCAAAGAAAGTTAAACTGTCGCTGAGCAGGTTTTAGATACTGTATAGTTTGTGCATATAGATGTGTGCAGGATATATACAGTCATATTAATATTGTGCTCAGTTTCAATGTTAATATAGTATAACCCAGTTATTTTACTAAGCTGTGATGTCAGCTATACCTTACATTTACTCCTGCTGTGGTGCTGAGTGATTATGTCTATCCAAAATCATGGTGAGAAACTCAATAATGTAAAGTCTTCAAGATTTATTGTATCCTAACAGAGTGATCAAAATGTTTCAACCAATCAGGAAACAGTTGGGAAAGTTAAACATTCTTTCATCATTTCCCATGTATGTGTTTTGTAAGAAGGTCCAACCAATCACATGGGTGGGATCTGTTTCCTATATACCATTCACATGTATCTGATTGGTTGGTTATTCTCATCATTCACAGAAGATAACAGAGTCATTACCTCCAACTTACTAATTGCCTAGGTGGAGCTGATAGAGTCCCAGTGCTTTCAATTGGGAGGGGGGTAATTGTTGTTGTTGTTTTTCTACTTTATAAACATATATTACCGATTAGACATTAGACCACACTTTAGTAAAAAGAGCCAAAAAGTATTTCCTTCTACAGCTTCTGTCTGCCACAGTTCATCAACTTATACCTCTGGATCTATTTAATTTGTTTTTTAGTTAGTTTGATCCCTTCTCTGGCTTTATTAATGGCTGGTATGAACCCAACCAGGTTAGGGTCCCGGTTGGACCTCCCGATGCTGTACATTGGGCAGAACTTTGACTTAGGAAGCCGGTTCTAAGCCTGCATTTGGACACCCCTGCACAGATTGGGATGAAACCAACGCGAGGTAGTGCAGTTGGATCCTGGACAGTTTTTGGGGGGGTTAGGGTCTCGGTCGGACATCCCGTTGGTGTACGCTGGGCAGAACCTTGACTTGGGGAGCCTATTCTGAGGCTTCCACAGGATGGATTTTGATGAAAACTTCACAGACTGGTGACCTTGGATCCCAGAAAACATTCTATTGGGTTGAGATCCCGGTTGGATCTCCCGTTGTGCTGGGCAGAACTGTGACCCAGGGAGCCTGTTCTAGGCCATTCACTGGATGGCTTTCAATGACATTTAATATAAAAACAAAAACAACACTGGGCAGCCACCTCTTGGGTGTGTTGGAAGACCTGCTAAGCTGCTAATCATTTTTAAAAGTTTGTACCTCAGCTAGTACATATATATATATATATATATATATATATATATATATATATATATATATATATATATATAGTCAAGTTTTGAGGATGACACAAGTATTGGTTTTCACAAAGTTTGCTGCTTCACTGTTTTAGACCTTTTTGTCAGGTGTTGCTATGGTATACTGAAATAACATTTTAAAGCATTTCTTACGTTTCAAAGGCTTTTAATGACCATTACATTAAGTTTATGCAAAGAGCCTATATTTGCAGTGTTGACCCTTCTTTTTGCCTAATCAATACTTGGAGTTTCTCAGAATTTGTGGGTTTTTGTTTGTCCACCCCCTCTTGAGGATTAACCACAAGTTCTCAATGGGATTAATGCTAACCATTGTACCACCGTGGCACATCATTGTGTAAGAACTGTGCTTCATCATCTCTGAGACAATAACCTCTATGCTAAACTCGATTTTGCAAATTATTATTGTCAACTCATCAGAAACTAGTTTATTGTGGCTCCAAGCACTGCACTTACTCTCAGGTGATAATAACTGGCAGTGGTAAGAGGCCAGGTCAGTGTAGTGGTCATTTTCACATGTGCCCTAGATTTGAGCTTCCATGTCCAGATTCAAAAATAGAAAGAAGTAAAAAAAAAAAGAAAATAGTAATAACTTTATTAGTAATAACAAAATAAAAATAAATGCTTTATTTTATTAATAACTCATTTTCAACAAGGAGGAAAGGTTTCATACTAAGAAGGTAATAGCGATAATAGGACAGCTACGGTACTTCTACCGCTACTGTCCATGTTAGATAGTCTTACCCCCCCCCGTGCTTTACAGACAAAAGGGAAAAGCACGAAATCCCTATTTTGGCTTATCCCTATTTTGCTTCATGTGTATGCATTTTAAGTAATGTTACATAAGCTGGATGGTAGATAAGCAGTGTTTTTGTAAAAAAATAGACAAACTATTTCTACTATTTGGATACATTGTACCCTCTCTTTCCATTACATGTGCCACAGTGAAAAAGGTTCTGGATCCTAACATTTGGAGCTCTTTTCGTTTCCTACTATAGGTGAAGACCATATCAAGTCTCACACGTTCATGAACGAGCATGTGGATCTGGTCACTACAAGATCAATAGAAAGATTTGTCTAGCAGGCTGTTCATATCTATAACTGTGTAAGTGCCAAGAACCTGCAACTCGGGGAAAGGCAGTTTCATCATCAGCGTAAATAGGATATTGTACTCTTTACTAAGGTGATGGCAAATAATAACGTAATATGTTGATGCTTTACAAATAAAAGATGATAATAATAATAATAATTCTATAATAGTAATTCAATGTCTTTCTTTCAAGAAACCTTATCTACATAGCGATAATGAATAAATAATAGTGGCAGCACGGTGGCTCAGTGGTTAGCACTTCTGCCTTACAGCACTAGGGTCATGAGTTCAATTCCCATCCATGTCCTTATCTGTGTGGAGTTTGTATGTTCTCCCCGTGTTTGCGTGGGTTTCCTCCGGGTGCTCCGGTTTCCTCCCACACTCCAAAAACATACTGGTAGGTTAATTGGCAGCTAACAAATTGACCCTATTCTGTGTGTGTCTGTCTCTGTCTGTGTATGTGTGTTAGGGAATTTAGACTGTAAGCTCAAACGGGGCAGGGACTATGTGAGTGAGTTCTCTGTACAGCGCTGCGGAATTAGTGGCGCTATATAAATAAATGATGATAATAAATGCAATCGGGATGATTGGTCCTAGGACTTAATTCATTTAGAATTTAGAAAAGGTTGATCTTGATAAACTTTAAACTGGTATCATTATGTGTTTTTATGACATATTACAAATGTGCCTAATTTCTATATAGTAATCCAGGTAATGTTAGCATTAGCCAGATGTCTGACTTTCTCCATAGCATGCACAATACTTCTGAGTAGCTAGCTTCTGCTTCCTTGGAATCTCTCCTTTCTTTCTCGCTTAAGCACAAACCTCTCCTTCTGCTCTTTTTTTTTTGTACAGCTCCAAGGGCGCGCACCATAATTCCGTTTACTGTGATATGTAACTATAGAAACAGGATTCAGATATTAAATATCAAGCTACAAAGTCCTGTTTTCATTCTTCACAAAGCAGGAGATGTTTCTTTCCCTGTGTAAGTACACTCTGACACCGAACTGATAATTTCATACATGAAAATAGCTTTTTGTTCTCAGAAAGGCTATAAGGAGAATGTTACAGCACTAAAAATATAACACAAATGTATCTAGCCATAGAGGGGATAAAAAATTATTTATATTGCAATGTATACTTACTATTAAGCTGTCAACAAATTATCAAGGTGTTATGTGAACATATCAGGGCACAAGATGAGTCGTTTTACTGTAGCAACAGAACTTTAAAGTGAGCTCAGATATGATTATTAATGTTTATTTATATGGCCCATAAAAGCCAGCTATGTGGGTGGTATTAAATCAGTTTTATGGGGGGAATCCCTATTCATTTAAAAAAGTTGGCTCATATGATTATAGCCCCGGCATACTCATCAGTGCTTCACACAGTAATAAAACAACAGTAATAAAACAAAACTGGGGGCTAGATTTACTAAACTGCGGGTTTGAAAAAGTGGGGATGTTGCCTATAGCAACCAATCAGATTCTAGCTGTCATTTATTTAGTACTTTCTACAAAATAACAGCTAGAATCTGATTGGTTGCTATAGGCAACATCTACACTTTTTCAAGTTTAGTAAATATACCCCCTGGTATACACATAGCCCTGGACAAATCTGTTTCTGTGGTGTAATATGTTGATTGAACTTCCACTCTCTCTGGAGCCTCCACCCATATCAGTTAGGATTATAGGTAGATAATGTGAACTTCATCCGCCAGGAGTTGATGCCTGCCTGTCTCCCCAAAAACAGATAAGCCAATGCGGTGCATTTATTATAGGACACAAAAGTGGGTGAAGCGCTTCGGAAGCACTGGGCTGTCCACAGTCCTCTTTACCTCCCCTTAAAACACCCTGTCAATGCCATTACACTTGCCGCTGGTTTGCATGCATTGAAGGGCCATTATTTAGTGGGATCTCCCAATTGTCCCTGGACAAATGTTCTTTTAGGCAGGATGGTGAGAAAAGTCACCTTAAACTGGGATAATCGGCTGCAAAGCCCCCTTCATTTCATATGTGGACATATGTCACCCTTTGAGGGCAGGCAGGAGGGACCGTCGTACAGGCTGCAGGCATGAGCAGGGTTGGCACTTAAAGGTGCAGTACGAAAGACCAGAAGCAGGAACAAGAGCCTATAAAAGACTGGTCTCCTGCGTTGAGTGTGGTATTATGTGCTCCTGGATCTGGGAAAGAGGACCATGCTCCCCGGCAAGGGGGGTGTACCGGACAGGCCCCGAGACAGATTAATAGTGATAGCCACTGAGGAGTTAAGTAAAAGAGGGATCCTCACCTTCACTGGTACCCCAAAGGAGGCGGGGCGAGAGCACATTGTATGAAGAATGGAGGTAGTGCCCCCAGCAACTAAAAGCCTGATTAAGAGGGCCCCTGGGGTTTAAAGGGGGTATCTCTCATAGCAGTGGGACTGATAGTGTGACTGATAGCAGTGTGACTGATAGTGTGACTGATAGTAGTGTGACTGATAGTGTGACTGATAGTAGTGTGACTGATAGTGTGACTGATAGTAGTGTGACTGATAGTGTGACTGATCGTAGTGTGACTGATAGCATTGTGACTCCAGTTGAGCTGTTTGAAGTCGGCGCTCTTGGCAACTATAGCCCCCTGAGAAGTGCACCCATTGTACATAGTTAAAATGTAGCTTGTGACATCTGCTAAAGTATTGTGTTGGAGGAGTAGGGGTGAAGCGATGATTGCACAGGAGGAGGAGTTTGGAGACTTGTACGCCCAATTTTATAGTAACCATTATGTGCTGAGAGAGAGGTACAAATAAAGAAGTTTGTTTTTATCATAAGATGGTCTGTCATCCAGCATTCCTTATAGATGTATAGACATGCCTTGCACTTCAACTATGAACTACCTGTCCACTCTACTGTTTATTATGTGCTAAGTACCTGTGTATTCGGGGGCTCTCTGGTCACGGATGACCTTCGCATGCCATAGCCAGAGCTAAAAAGTAGAGGTTCATAGAGGGGGCTAATAGACTACATCCTGGCCCGCCTAGTAAGGGTACATGCAGTACCAGCAGCGTACACATTGCCACAATCAGAGAAGTTAGCAGACTGCTGCTCTCTGCGAAATATCTTGTAGAGTTAACAGCCTGCTGATGATATGTTACTACTTCTTGCTGCTTGGCCAGATCCTGTTATGTTGGGACCCTGTTGAAAAGGAAAGAGGTATTATTCACCACGAGTAACAAGGGCACACTCTAAGCCTAATAAATAGGCCTTCTTCAACCCGAGTCATGCTATTACATTATTAACCCCATATTTCATACAGAGAAATCACATTTCATGATTAGCCCCTACAATACATTAATAGCTCTCTTCAACCACAAATTCCATTAATAGCTTCAGGTTAGTAAATATAGACCACATATTAAACTAAATCAATTAATTAAACTAAACAAACAAGGCCGGTGCTAGCATGTCTGGCGCCCCTGCAAAAAATTATTTTTTATTTATTATTTATTCATTCAATAATGCTTTTTCTTAATGCAAATCATATAATAAACTTTAACAAAGAGATTAACACAAATAAATACATTAAACAGCAGACATGAATTGCTATATGAATAATATAAATGAAGGATATGTATTATTTGTAATGAGATCTTAAAATCTTTGCAAATTATTTTGGTTGTGTCAGCTCCGTCATCACACTGTACCCCCCTTCAACATCACACTGTGGCCTCTACATCATCACACTGTGCCCCCTTATGATCCCACTATGCCCCTTCATCATCACACTGTGCCCCTTCCTCATCACTGTCCCCCCTCATCACAATGTGCCATGGTGCCATGGTGCCATGTTTATCACACTGCCCCTTCATCATCACACTGTCCCCCCTCCTTCATCATCACACTGTGCCCTCTCCATCATCACACTGTACCCCCTTATGATCCCACTATGCCCCTTCCTCATCACACCGTGCACCATTATCACACTAATATTACATTGTGCCTCTTCCTCATCACTCCCCCCTCATCACACTGTGCCATGGTGCCATCTTTATCACACTGCCCCTTCATTATCACACTGTCTCCCCTCCTTCATCACACTGTGTCCCTTCCTTCATCTCATTGTGCCCTCTGCTTCATCACACTGTGTCACTTGCTTCATTACACAGTGCCCCCTCCTCATCACACTGTGCCCTATTCTCACCACACTGTTCTCCTCCTTCACTATGCCCCCTCCTCCTCACATTGTGCCCTTGCTACTCCATCACATTGTGTGCCCTCCATTGCTGCCCCTCCATTCTTCACTTACCTTTCTATGAACTTCTTTTCTTCTCTTCCTCTTCTTCTTCTTTTCTTCTGTCTTCTTTTCTTCAGTCTTTTCTTCTTCTCTTCCCCTTCTGTCAGTATGCGGCTCTTCTCTGCGCTGCTCCTCGCTCACAGTGTCAGGATGTGATAACATTAAAAGATAAATATAAATTGGTGGTTTTATAAAAAAACATATTCGCTGGTGCTTTTTTTCTTTCTGTTTTTGTTGTTTGTGCTGGCGCGCCAAGCGGGATGGCAGGCGGAGTGGAGCACCTATCAGGCTTACCCTGCTTACTGCGTTCCTCTGGCCCTGTAAACAAATGTCATCATGGTATTGAAAATGCGCTTCTACATTTTTCAATGGAATGGAAAAGCCCTAATCCCAATTACTTACTTACCAACTTGTCTAGTATCAGAATCAATGATGGCTATATTTGGGGCTAGATTTACTAAAGGGCGGTTTGGTTAAACTCCCGGTTTTCGGTTCTAAAACCGCCGGATTTACTAAAGCCCAAAATCGGCCAGAATTTACATTTTACAAAACCACCACTTTACAAGTCGCCATCCCGATTTTATCAGTGATGAACATACAAACAGCCGGATTTACTAAACTGGGATTTGCAAATCCGCCGCTAAACTGCCATCCAAATGGCCAAAATAAAAAAGGTGTTTGTGTGTGGCGAGATTGCTCAAACTGCTGCTGTTTGTCCTATGTGGTCATTCAGAACATAAGAGGAAGCACCATTGACATTTACATTATTGGGGCAATCATCATTTATTGATTAAGGGACAAAATTAATTTATAATTAACTTGAGGGGGAATTTTTTTTTTCTTTATTTTAAGGGGACACTATTATAACATTATATTATGGGGGAAAAATGTGAACATATAATAATATTAACTGATTGTTAATGGTGGATATAATTATTTATGTGGAACAATTTAGTATTACATAGTGCCTGAATAATATAATGACTAAACCATTTTGTCCCCTTAATATAATGAAAAATAAAAATTTTCCCTATAAGTTCATTTTAAATAAATTTTGCGCCTTAATCAATAAATAATGATTGCCCCAATAATTTAAATGTCAATGGTGCTTCCTCTTATGTTCTGAATGGCAAATTAGCTCAAACAGAATGTTTGAGCTATCAAGCCATTCAGAAGCAGGTATTAAAAAAACGTTTTGATAATGGTTTTAACCAACCCGCTGGCAGTTTAGCTGTTGTCAATCCGACACACATCTCCAGTCATTTGAAATCGCAGCCTTAAACTGCCATAGAGTAACCGCTGGTGATGTGTGGTGGTTTAAAATCGCCACCAAACGCGCATCTTAGTAAATCTAACCCCAAGGGGTAAATGTATGAACCTCCGGATTCTTCAACTCCGGCGAGATCAGCGTCTTCAGCGCTTAAATTTAAAGCGGCGCTGCCTTGTAAAGGGAAGTCTCCCATTACAAGGCAGCACCGCTTTAAATTTAAGCGCTGAAGACGCTGAACTCGCCGGAGTTGAAGAATCCGGAGGTTCATACATTTACCCCCATGTGTGCATTATCTGAGAATATTCAGCTGCAAGGCATATGTGCACATCCCGACTGAAATGTGCACACAATTGGAAGACAGTCCAGCATAACGTGTTTGGATAGGACACAGTGCTCAAAGCAAAGATTAAAGAATTCTTAATCCTAACACCTGCAAAGTGACAGTGATCCATCGTTTGCCTTATGAAGAGTATGTCTCATCAAACACTATGACACCAAGAAGCTCTGAAGTGACAGGGACAGTATGAGTGCCAGGAGGGGCAGTACACCTCAATGAAACAGATCAATCTGTTAACCATGCGATTGCAAATCCACAAAACACTCCTCAACATGACACCACAGAGGGAAAAAAATGGAGTCTCAACAATGATTACCACCAGTCATAGTGCACTCTTTCCAACTTGAAGGAGATATACTTATGAGGTTTTGTGTATGTTTTCATTTTTTTTAAAGTTGACCTCTCCACCAAATTACCATACAAAAATAACAGCTATTTGCTGTTTTCACTACATACGCAGACGTAACATACATCCCAAAAATTACAGAAAAAGCATCGGGGCTGCAAACACAAATGTGTGCCCCCCCAGTGTAAATCAGCTCTGTGCTGAAGGCACTAGAGCTCTGGAGTAATATTAAGTAAATTGATAGGAATGTATTTTGCTAGTGAACTACAAGTCCCAGCAAACCTTGTCCTGCCTAAAGTGCTTGGTAAAGTGCCAGCATCGTACATGGCTGCTTGTGAATGCTGCCACTTGTCTCAATTCTGCAGCACAAATGCAGAGGTCACTAGAATGCTCTCTGTATTGTATGGTGGTCACTAGAATGTTCTCTGTATTGTATGGTGGTCACTAGAATGTTCTCTGTATTGTATGGTGGTCACTAGAATGTTCTCTGTATTGTATGGTGGTCACTAGAATGCTCTCTGTATTGTATGGTGGTCACTAAAATGCTCTCTGTATTGTATATCGGTAAATAGGATGCTCGCTGTATTATATGGCGGTCACCAGAATACTCTCTGTATTGTATATTGTCATTAGGATGTTTTCTGTCTTGTATATCGTCCAGTAGCATGCTCTGTATTGTATTTTGGTCACTAGGATGCTCTCTGTATTGTATATATAACACTAGTACAGGTAAACTTATTATGCATAAAGATGTAATATCTGTGATGCCTTATTTTCAATACATCCCTGGTATTGCTCCTTAAAGATGCAATGTGTAGTCTCCTGTTTACATTCAAATAATTTATTCCTCACTAGTTTTAAACCATTTTTATATACAGATATATATATATATATATATATATATATATATATATATATATATATATAGCTTTATCTGCAGCACAGATTCCTCCCAGGCCCCCTAATGATTGCCAGCCATGTCAATATATACACGTTTCCCCTCCCTACTGCCGGGCACCGCATCTACAAAACTCCACTTCCCTGCTTTCAGACACCCCATCTGCCACATTCCACCTTCCCTGCTTCCAGACACCACATCTGCCACACTCCACTTCCCTGCTTCCAGACACCCCATCTGCCACACTCCACTTCCCTGCTTCCAGACACCCCATCTGCCACAATCCACTTCCCTGCTTCCAGGCACCCCATCTGCCACTCTCCACTTCCCTGCTTTCAGACACCCCATCTGCCCCACTCCACTTCTCTGCTTCCAGACCCCCCTCTGCCACATTCCACTTCCCTGCTTCCAGACACCCCATCTGCCACACTCCACTTCCCTGCTTCCAGACACCCCATCTGCCACTCTCCACTTCCCTGCTTCCAGGCACCCCATCTGCCCCACTCCACTTCTCTGCTTCCAGACACCCCATCTGCCCCACTCCACTTCTCTGCTTCCAGACACCCTATCTGCCCCACTCCACTTCTCTGCTTCCAGACACCCCATCTGCCCCACTCCACTTCTCTGCTTCCAGACACCCCATCTGCCCCACTCCACATCCCTGCTTCCAGACACCCCATCTGCCACATTCCACCTTCCCTGCTTCCAGACACCCCATCTGCCACACTCCACTTCCCTGCTTCCAGACAACCCATCTGCCACACTCCATTCCTCTGCTTCCAGACACCCCATCTGCCCCACTCCACTTCTCTGCTTCCAGACCCCCCTCTGCCACACTCCACTTCACTTCCCTGCTTCCAGACACCCCATCTGCCACATTCCACCTTCCCTGCTTCCAGACCCCCCTCTGCCACACTCCACTTTTCTGCTTCCAGACACCCCATCTGCCACATTCCATTCCTCTGCTTCCAGACACCCCATCTGCCCCACTCCACTTCTCTGCTTCCAGACACCCCATCTGCCACATTCCATTCCTCTGCTTCCAGACACCCCATCTGCCCCACTCCACTTCTCTGTTTCCAGACACCCCATCTGCCACATTCCACCTTCCCTGCTTCCAAACACCCCATCTGCCACACTCCACTTCCTTGCTTCCAGACACCCCATCTGCCACATTCCACCTTCCCTGCTTCCAGACACCCCATCTGCCCCACTCCACTTCTCTGCTTCCAGACAACCCATCTGCCACACTCCACTTCTCTGCTTCCAGACACCCCATCTGTCATATTCCACCATCTCTGCTTCCAGACACCCCATCTGCCACACAACTCCTCCCTGCTGCCACACTGGTCCCCGCTGCCGGTCAAGCCATGCCGCTGTTTGCCCCACTAACACATTTCTCCTCCCTTCTGTCACACATCCCCTGCTGCTGCACCTCACCTGCCACCATTCTCTCTTTCCAGACTATAGGGTGATCTCCCTGCACAACTTTCATAGCTGCTATGGAGACATCAGAACATACTTGACAAGTACCAAAAGAAAAAAAATAAACTTTATTCCATGGGCTTATAATGCTCCCTCTAGTGGCTGGCCTCTCCTCTCTGGAGGGTAGCCATGCCACTTCAGCAGTGTGCCCTTAATATTTTATTGCCCCCTACCATTGCATTCTCTCATTTCATCATGCTCCAGTCCAACACTACATTCAAATCTACATACGTACTTGCGCTTATGAATTTGTCGTGTGCATACTCAGTAGGAAAATGCATTTTTATGCAAATAAAATGGGTGTGCATCCAACTCTATATACCTAATGTTAATTTTTCTACTCATAAGTTCTTGAACATATCCAGTATTGCCTCCTGGACAAGTCTATGCATAATTGTGCTGTTTTAGTGTTGCTGAAGCTGGATTATGTTGGCTTCTCAGGACTCATGTGGAAATAAGCTGGCTTTCTGTAGCTCATATCCCATTGTCTGCTGTGCTTTCCTGAAGTTCAAGTCCCCTGCTTACCGGATCTTCAACTAGAAAGCAGTAAACATATTTCTGCAATAGCAGTCTCTAGGTGACAAGACTGACAAAATATGCCCCTGTTAGTTTAACATGCCATCAAATAGTTGTATGGGCTTTCCCATTTTAATTTTATTTTGTCGTTTCCCAGAATGCCGAGCAGACTCCCGCCAGTGAGATATGGTAGAAAAATCTATTTTTAAAGTGCAGTGCATTGAAAATATAATTTGTCTGTCTGGAATATGCACTAAAGCAGATGTGAATGCCTGATGCATAATTCCCTCATAGTGGAAATCAATTTAACTCTGTTATTTCCATGTGTGCGTTTTTTTATAGTTCACAGTACAGCGTATACTCATTTGTTCGCCTATTGGTTGGAGATTTTTCTTTTAAGTTAATACTGTATTTTGTATCACCTGTGCTATAACACCGTTTCTTCATCAGAAAATTCGTCATATTCCAAAAAATCAGAATGTATCTGTCATGTTGCGACAATCCTTCCAGATATGTACCCCTAATGAGACATGTAGTGGGACATGCATTTCTCCTCTGCTGAACCCAAAATAACATGAAAATGTGAGGAAAAGTAAAATAAATTCCAGTTACCTTGTAACATCTGCTCTCACTTCTCTCCAAGTCTGCTTCCAATTTACATTCCATGCTGCAGATTTTGATCGGAATATTGTGAGAGCTAAAGCCAAGGGCTGGGGTTCATTTACTCAGCTCCCTCTCTGAGCAGCCAAGTCACGCGATGTGTGGAGTGGGGATCCCCACCCGTGATCAGCCAGAACGTCTAGGTTTCCAAACTCAGCCACAGAGGCCTCTGCCTCCTCCCCCCCCCCCCTGGCCCCATTTGATAACTAATTCCAGAATAGGAACTTAGGCTGAACATACCTGATTGCCTGAATTCTTAAACGTGTTTACAACTCCCACGGTGCCTCCTAATCTCAGCATTTCCTGTCATACTATAGGCAGATTCATACATGGTGACTTAACTGTGTAGAAGAAGAATATCAGCTCTGCAAGACAAATAGAATTCTGAAAGCTGGGTTCACTTTTGCAGCAGTTGCAAAAGATTTGTGCTGCAGAATTGTGTTCTTAGTAGGTGATTGTTGTCTACAGGGTACAGCAGTCTGCTCTTTGACTTTAAAGGGTAACTTCACTCAAGACTCATGTTGGAATAACATAAGCATGACATATAACTTATCGGAATAACTCCTGATACTTCAAATAGGACTTCTGCCTGAAATCACTTATTGATAACTCAAAATCACAATGTTGCTACCATACCATATGACAGATGGGTTGTGAATAACCAACATCTGTATCCATAGAAACCATCAGTGCCGTCCGCAATAGACACAAGTGAATAAAGATCCATCCCCACCCTACATTTTTATACATTTTCTATAATGCTTGGAAACACAGACAGTAATATTGGATGTGTTTTCATGCATTCACGTTGCATTTTAACGTAAGGTTGGAACCACTTTTTGAGCCCAATCTGTGTTCTCTGCACTCTACATGCCCAGTCATGCCTACTTACTTTTTTATTTATTAAAAGCTATCTCTACTTATACTTGGATTTTCCAGATGGATCCTGCTTGTTTTAACTACAATTTTAGCAATACTAGCCCCCACAACAATTAATGGTCTTAAACAACCCATAGACTATTGGGGATGTTAGTTCCACCTATTGCAATTACCATGTTAAGCTGACCAACTCACACCAAAGTCTTCTCCTTCTGACCAGTGCTACACTAAATATAGACATGGATTCAACCTGAACTTAACCATGGACATTGCTATGCTTTTCAACTGGGTTCATATTATGGCTTATGCCTATTTATCAAAGCCCCCCTCCTGGTGATGACTGTAGCAATAGAAAATCTTGTGATCAGAGGGTCTTGATAATTAGTCCTCGTTGTCCTGAGATCTACAAATGAGGGTGCAAGGGCCAATCCCTTATCTCAAACTCAACAAGTCTACTGATACTCAGGCTGTGGTGTTCTGAACAACATTTTTGCTTTGAGCTTATCTTGCTGGGGCTTAGTGAGCTTCAGTATGTGAGTTATGATGTCATGCAGTGTGTATTTCTCATTGACTGTCATTTGCCTGCTTAGTCCCACAATCCGGTGTTTCAGTTATCCTACAACAGTAATACATCAGTATCCAACTGCCCCTAATTTCCAGGTATTGTTGACAGTTTTAAAGATCCCTTTGCAAAATGTTCATGGAAATATTTTATTTTATAATTTACAAAATTTACACAATAATTACCCTTATGCAATACATTGGATGCATGTTCACTGTCTACTCTTATTATCTTGTCTTGCAAATTTATATTTATTGTAGAGACTTGTTTAAAAAGCAAACAGTTCAGTAAACGCATCTTGATGGGAAGTGTAGTGCACAAAGACCCGCCTAGACAATATACCCATATTTACACATATAACATACTAAGCTGCAACTGTTCATTGACAAAATGTCTCTAAAAATGATTTTAAAATGCTACATATTTGGCAACAATGACATGTTCTCCAGTATTCTACAATGCTGCATTAGGGCTTTTACACACGAGTGCTTGTCTTGTATCCTTAGTAGTGGAGGTAGCTGTCCCAATCTGTTTCCAATGTGTCACTGTTGGAGGACATATTACAGTAGTAATATAGTACAGACTGGGGAATATAGTTCCCCATTTATTTTTAGGAATGGAAATATTTGTTGGACCCAATCTGGTATGCAGAAGATGTTTTTTTGTGCTAGAGGGCAATCCTTTTCAGTCCCACTAGACTACCACCAAATTAAGAGCAGAATTGTCCCACTTAGTGGAATTAATAGTGAGCAGACCCAATTAGACAGTGAAGACCTATTGGATTAGAATTGCTCCTACCAATTCTTCTGACTCATCCAATCCCACTGGTTGTAGATGACAGATAGCCCTCCCAACCAAGATATAATAGTTATGTCAACAGGAAATTACATTCTACCAAGTATTATGTAACTATCTATATTATATAACCATCTGCATGTTATTGCGAGGTGAGTCATGCACTGATGTTTTCAGGAGAGTGATCTTCCAGAGTGAAGCGGTCAGCATCCTGCACATTTTTGACATGATGCTGCCAGAGATATACACAGCAGTTTGATCCTTGATATTCGTTTTTCTTTCTTGGCCTCTCCACCTAGCTTTTAACCCCTAATTTTTTTTAACTTGTCGGGGATATATATGTACTGTAACCAAGGGTGTCACATATCGGGGTCTTAGCCGCACTTACCACATCCGCCGCTGTCATATTACTGCCACCCGGGTCCCTCCTGGTGGCCTGCAGCATTCCTGTCCATCACATCTTCGTTTGTAAACAAGCACCAACTGTTTGTTCTGCTGCATGGGCACGGCCATCTTTGATGCAGTCAGGTGATCATTCCAGATCATTCCAGACCAACCAGACTCAGCAGCTCTGATCACATGAACTGTGCAACCAATAGTTGTTTGGGACACCCTATTTAAACATGCTGCTGAGCTCTGTTCATTGCCAGAACAACACACTTCTCTCCTGAGGATAGTTATTGGCTGCAGGTTCCATTTGTTCCTGATTACACTGCATTTACAAAGTGATCACCTTCTGTAAACATCCTGTTTTACCAACTAGGTATCTGCAGTGCTCTTCCAAGTGTAGTGCACTGCCATTTTTATATCCCCGCTGTCAATGTGTGCTAGGGGACCCCTCTTGGGATCAAGAACTATTTTATTTGGGACCTTGCTACATGGCACATTCAGAACACTCTTTACTTCTTATTCAGAGTAAATTTACATTACAATGGGGATCACTGTGGTGTTACATTGACACTGGTAAGGCCTCAATTTGAAAATACATTTCAATTTTGGGCATAAATTCACAAAAAAGGGTGTCCTGGATCTAATGAATGTGCAGAGAATTGCAACCAAATTAATAAGGGGTATGGATGAGATTTTTAAACTACAGAAGTAAAAAAATAATATCAAAACTAAGAATAACTATATTAATAAAACTAAGAATAACTATATTAATACACCATACTAAAAATGATGTGGCAAGTTGGTCAATTTAAGGTCCACACACAGCACAGGAGTCTCTGATTTGAGGCTGGAATAAAAGAGATTTAATATTCCGTTACAAAAAAAGTTCTTTACTGTTAGAGCAGTGAAGCTGTAGATTGTACCCCCTCAACTTATATTGGCAGACACTGGACATTTTACTAATGAAACAATACACTGGGCTACTGGCATTAATAACACAGTGTACCTTCATCCAGGGTATTGTCTGATTGCCAGTATGGTATGATCAGGTAGGACTATTCTCCTCTTAAGGACAATTTGGACAAAGCGTTATACATTTGTCTTTTACTGTATCTGGATCCACAAGAATTCTTTTAGAGAGTGAAAGGTTTAATTGATTAACATATGTGTCACATACAGCATTCACCTGAGCCTGTTTGACATGTGTGACAAAGAGTTAATCATGACAAAACCACCTGAACTATCTACCACCTGAAATACCCTTTTAATTACACCTCACATTCACTATTAACTGACACCACAAAGATTTGACCCCAAAGCTACCACTTTGCGGAAGTTCTTTGGTTCTCCTGAACTACTATCCCACTAAATTCAAATGGTAAATGAATCAGAGTTACCGCAAACCAAACAATCCCCTGTAGTTCAGTAAAGTAGCATTTTAATAGCCAAGTTGTCTAGCAAGTGAGTATGTTAAGGACACAAAGACAGAACATTATCAATATGACACAAAATGTTACAATGATCAAGGTATAAAAGATATAGTCATAAAATTGCATACAGTAAAAGAATTATGCCAATGAGTTTCTTAAAATAAAAGCAAATGAATCAGAAAATAATACTCTGACGAGGTACAACAGTTTTTAAGAGATTTTTAAAACCAAGTCGGTTCCCCCTCAGCTCTCTCCCTTGTGCACTTACTAAGAGAAGGCTGTGTACATGCTAATGACCCTGTACTCACAATGCCACGTCTTAGTCAGAAACTCTTATACTTTACATAACTTTTCTTCCAAACATCCTAGTCATGTAATGTTCCCGTCAATCAACAGAGCATACAGTTACCAACATGTGCATAACAAACATAACTGTGTGATATTATTTGGGACAGTGATTCAGTTCTATAGTTTCCCTGATAGACAGACAGGTCTGTGCGACATATGTGATGTAATTCATCCCCCCTAATTATGCATATACATGTATAGTGGTCACTTCAAATATAGAGTGGGGCAGCATGGTGGCTAAGTGGTTAGCACTTCTGTCTTATAGCAGTGGGGTCAAGAGTTCGATTCCTGACCACGGCCTTATCTGTGAGGAGTTTGTATGTTCTCCCTGTGTTTGCGTGGGTTTCCTCCAGGTGCTCCAGTTTCCTCCCACACTCCAAAAAAACATACTGGTAGGTTAATTTGTTAGTAACAAATTGACCCTAGTCTGTGTGTGTGTTTGTGTGTATGTATGTATATTAGGGAATTTAGACTGTAAGCCCCAATGGGGCAGGGACTGATGTGAGTGAGTTCTCTGTACAGCGCTGCGGAATTAGTGGCGCTATATAAATAAATGATGGTGATGATGATGATAATACAAGGGTGTACGTTGATGAATTAGCTTCTGTGAAGAAATGTGCTCTAGACTCATCACATGGGCTATCAAAAACTATTATCTAAGCCAAAACCTGAGAGACTCTGTGTCTGCTCGCTAAACACCCCCTGCTAGGGTAGGACATCAGCAGCAGCATGGTGCTTGGCCATGGCAAATGAACAGGGGAGATGTAGCAAAATGAGATTAACCTATCTCTACTTGCACACAGGGAGTTCAGAAATCGCACACAATCCATATACTTTAACCCCCGGTGTACCTGCACACAGAGATTTCACAGTTACTCTTCTATTGGTGAGCGAACATGTATATTTTCATATATTATTTTATACACAACTCTAATCATGATAATATGCCTTTATTCAGCTTAAACAAATTTAACTATGTTTGTTTATAGGATATTAACATAGTTATATGAAGGATAGAGAGTAGCTGTACTTATAGAGCAAAGCAAACTGGATTTCATAGTCTATTGCCATTAGATCCAATTTACATTGTATGTATGAGTGCAAGTAAGGGATATTGACTGGAGTCTCTTGTGATCCCTGAAGGCCACTCTTGTTGAACAAAAATGTTAACAAGTACGTTATAAATATATTTTTGGTAAAAGTATATATATTTGATACCCATCTATTCAGGAAAACTATTGAATTAAAGTTTAATGTATTAATGAGGTTGACTTGTTGGCCTTGAAAGTGTTTTTATTTCCTATATCATACAGCCCACGATAAGTCCTACTGAGCGCAGATAGTCCCATTACATGGAGTAATCAAGATAAGGCGCTCTGGCTTCATATTATTATCTCTTGGATTATAAACTTCTGCCGAACTGGAATTTTTGTGAGACATCTCCTACGGACTTTTTATGAGCGTGTTTAATTGGACTTGCATGTGTCATAATTCAAGTTTATAAATATAGGCAAACACTTCTTGTGTAATAATATTATTAACATGTTTTTTTACCATCATATGTTTAATGTTGACAGATGTTAATAGGTTTTTAATTGGTATTGCTTAGCGCTCTTTACTTTCTGTTTATTTCCTCTTTTGCCTATGTTTCCCTACATACTACAATTAAATAATAATAATTCCAAATAAACAAAGCACATCTCAAATACACGAAAATAGGTCTGGTTGCTGAGGTTCAAAATACTTTCCCTGAACTGCAGTTTGCACTGCCAATTGCTTGTCCAAGGAACATTGGGAATGTCTTTGTTCCATATCTCACCTTGTACATTTCAGTGTTTTAATTGCACTGGTTTTCATGCATATATAAATGTTCCTTCCTGTATCATATGCAATGCATGGTGCAAAACATATTCCACTTCAAGTTATGGGCAACACCTAATCACTGTCGTTTTAATGTGCGGGTTCCTGATGAACTGGGAACGCCCCATAAAAACACGATATTCGCTCCTTCAAGTTAATCACAATATTGCTTCCGGTATCACAAAATCTCATTTGGGCGCAAGATTGGGCTCATTGCTGCCGCTGGCTCACATTTAACAAGGAACGCTAATGGGGACTGTCTTACAGACCCCCTTGAGGTGGACCCCTACATTTAAGTACTTGGGAATATATATGAAGTTCTTGTATATCTTACAGCAATCGCCAGTTTATATTCCCCAATTATTTTCCTTAACATTAATCGTTTTATTTCATCTTTGATATGGGCGGACAAACAAACTTGTGTCAAATTCTCTACCTTATGTAGGTCTCGGAGGTCGGGTGTTCTCGGAGGTTGGGTGTTCTCGGAGGTTGGGTGTTCTCGGAGGTTGGGTGTTCTCGGAGGTTGGGTGGTCTCGGAGGTCGGGTGTTCTCGGAGGTCGGGTGTTCTCGGAGGTCGGGTGGTCTCGGAGGTCGGGTGGTCTCGGAGGTCGGGTGGTGTCGGAGGTCGGGTGGTGTCGGAGGTCGGGTGGTGTCGGAGGTCGGGTGGTGTCGGAGGTCGGGTGGTCTCGGAGGTTGGGTGGTCTCCGAGGTCGGGTGGTCTTGCCCTGCCGGATATGCAGCTCTATTACTTTGCCTCTCAACTGGCGCATATTAATGTATGGCTGTGATCTAGAGACCTCTTGGTCTTAAAAACGGGCTCTAGACATTCCCAAACGCACTTTCTCCTGGCGGGTGGGAGCTCAAAGAGTGATTCACATCTAGTAACACAGATTCTCAGGGTTTGGAGGGCATCAGGTAAAATTACTGAAGAACCCAAATATATAAACCAAACACCTCTGTTTGGTGCAATTTAAACTTTGGTGAACTGGTTAAAATAGAGGGAGGTGTGGATGGAGTATTACAATCCTTTGAACAGCCAAAAATCATTTCTTTAGATACCTACAACTTAGACATGCCCTGAACTCGCATTTTCAGTGACCGGCCCGAACCTTACAGAGCCCTTACAGATACAGTTGGAGAGACTGGATACTAGATACCTATGGGTAAATGTATCAAGCTGAGAGTTTTCCGGCAAGTTTGAAAAACCAATCAGATTCTAGCTATCATTTATTTAGTACATTCTACAAAATGACAGCTAGAATCTGATTGGTTGCTTTGGCAACATCTCCACTTTTCAAACCCCCCGGAAAACTCTCACCTAGTTTCATCTATATTCTCTATTCTGTTGGAAAAAATGAATACGGATTGCCTTCAGAAACTGCGAAATGCTTGGGAAGCTGATCTGGGTGAGATTAGTGACGTGACCTGGAGTAATATGCTGGAAAGTTCAGAGAAAGTCACTGCATCTGTTAGAGTCCGCCAAATACAGTTTTTCCTCCTACATAGAGCATATTTTACTCTTCTTAGGCTTTCCAAATTTGGTGTGGGCCAAGAGATCCTTTGTCCTAAATGTGAAAGTGCGGAGAGGGACTTTTGGCACATAGAGTTGCCCAGTGGTGTCCTCTTTCTGGAAGGTCGGTAAATGTGTTATGTAACTAGGTGCGGGAATATCATGCATTAATCCGAAATTATGTTTATTTAATCTAGGTTTAACAGGGAAGGTGCATAAATATATTAGGCTACTTATCATTACATTATTTATGCTAGCAAAGGTAATTTAGTAGACCAATATGAGAAGTTGTGGTGTAGATGGAGAATCTCTCCTTATGTTACAGAGAGAATGAAAGAGGTGACCCCCTCCTAGGTGCTACACCAGGGCCAGGTACCCAGCCACTATCTTTCAAATACAAAGCCAGTATAAGTCAAATACTTCTGGATAATTCAACTACAGAATTTAATTATTTTTTTTTCTCCAACTTTTATATATATATATATATATACAATATTTTACAACGTTTCGGTAAGGTGAAGTATGCTTCATGGATAGAAGCCACTCTTGGAGGTGACTGACTTCTGATATATTCCTCATTCTAATGTTTATTTATTTTAACATTATATGTATGACTACCAGCAGGCCCGGCGCTCCCATTAGGCAAGGTTAGGCACTTGCCTAGGGCGCCGGGCTCTGGAGGGCGCCACAGAATTCTGAAATACTTTAAAACTGTGCGGCGACCGCTGACCATACCTCTCACGGCCGCCGCACAGCATTCAGATGGACGGGGAGGGGGCGAAGAGGCTATTTTGTCACCACCGCCGCCTCTCTGCTCCGTCTCCTCCCCTCCACTTACTAGTGTCAGTGAGTGGAGGGGAGGAGACGGAGCAGAGAGGCGGCGGTGGTGAGACAAGGTAAGGAGAGGAGGGAGGAGGGAGGAGGGTGGAGGGCGGCGATTTTTGGCGGGGGGGGGGCGGCGATTTTTGCGCGGGGGGGGGCGCCGATTTTTTAAAAATGCCTAGAGCGCCGTGGACCCTAGCACCGGCCCTGACTACCAGTGGGGTTTTTTTGTCATAGAACTCACAGCAACTAAGTTCCGGCACCTTTTATCAATGGATTTTCCAAAGTTTTAAAAGTAACTTTTGAGCATTTGATGTTTGGTCCACGTGAACTTGAATCGCCCTGTTGGCTGCAAAATCATTAAAATGGCGCATGCGGGCTGCTTGTGTGTCGAGTCCGATGCATACGTACTTCGCCCCCGCTGGATGTGATGGCACTGCTCGGCTTGTGGCGCTGCTCAGCTTGTGATTGGCCGTGTGGTCGCGCGCTGAGAGCTTACTGCGGGCGGCGACCGTTATGTTTCGTTACACAACTGACGTGTGTGTACAGTCATTGACTACGTGATGTGAGTTCCGGCACCTTTTTTCTTACCAAAAAAAAGCACTGATGATTATTAATATTATCTGCTGTTTATTGCAATTTGGTATTTTATATTTGATTTTATGACACTGTCACTATCCCTGGTAAGGTTTTAGCTTAAGTTTCTTATTGTTAACATTTTAACATAAAAGATGTAAAACTTTAATGAACATTTATTGAATAAAATTAACAAAACAAGGAACATTCCAAATCAACTAGCCGTTTCCACCACAAGGAAATAGATATTGTACCCCACAGTGACTGACATCTTGATGCTTTGAGCAATGTGCTTAGCACGGAAAACCAACTACATGCACACATAGCATGAAATTAAAAAAATTGCTAAATCTGTATTTTGGTGGTTCAATCTCTTCCTCACAATATATTCAGCGGATTCGGTCCGCGGCGACGTAGCACATGATATCCAGGTTGCCTAATCCAAATATCACTCTATACCATTATCCTCATGGACTTATGAGGCCAGCTGTTCAGCTGTCTACTTTTCATTTTATATTCCCTTTCATGAGGTAAACTTATTAGCTTATTTCAAGTCATTTGCAAAATTTATGGAGCTGACTCTAAAATCTATTTTGCCACTAAAGAAATAATCCAATAAACTTGAATCTACATTTTTGAGTGTGAATGGCCTCCTGGATGGCTATCGGTTACCTTAAATTCAATCTGTGCTAAACTGATCTTTTCAGTTTCCCTTCTAAGTCAGAGTCAAGTAAAATGCAAGCTGTGCTATGCAAAACATATCACAGCACACCCACACGTTAATGAACTTTTCTTCTGTTTTTCTTGCTTGTAAAACATTAAAGCTGTGTACAAAGCTACATATATTACATAACAAGGGTTATGTACAAATGTGATACATATCAAAAAGATACAGTGGTAAATTTATCAAGCTGCGGGTTTTAAAAAGTGGAGATGTTGCCTATAGCAACCAATCAGATTCTAGTTATCATTTGTTTCGTACATTCTACAAAATGACAGCTAGAATCTGATTGGTTGCTATAAGCAGCATCTCCCCTTTTACAAACCCGCAGCTTGATAAATTTACCCAGGGCCATCTTAACAACATTATGGGCCCCCGGGCAAAGCAGTGCACCGGGGCCCCTAGATATAGATATATAGATGTATACAGATATAGATATAGATATAGATATATAGAGATAGATAGATGTACTTGCTCAGTGACCCTTGAAGGTTTTTTTGCAGGTTTTTTTCTTTTGCAGGATTATTTATTCTCATTAAGAGCCGTGCCTATGGGGCCCCCTTGCCCATGGGGCCCCCAGGCAGCTGCCCATCGTGCCCAATGGAAAAGATGGCCCTGAATTTACCCCACTATGTTACCTCACTTAAGAGCAATAAACTTTGCAGTATGTAAGAAGAAAAACAGAAATTAAAAATGAAGAGAGGTACTAAGGATGGATTGCTATGATGGGCTTTGCAGTCATGCTGTTACTGTTTCCACCAAACATTTTTCCAGCATCACCCACAATAGGTCACACACAAGGATTTAATGGGGCACTTCCAAAAATTGTAAGGAGGACGTGCTGTGGGTACATTATGTGTGAAGCAGATAATTAGGAACATGTGCGGAGAGAAACGTTTTGTACCTCTGCACATCTTGCGGTTTATAAATGACATGTACAGTCAGTAAAATTAGAATAAACTGCATACGTTAAAAATGTAATTAAATGAGTATTTCATTAAATTATACATTCCTAACTAAATATGTTTTACGCTATGTTATTGCAATGTGATCCAATAACATACATAAAATATATACATATTTTATTAAATTGTCACAGGCAAGGCCTATTTAACATAAGCATATGATTGAACTAGCAAGCGAAGTTGATACACAAAGGGATCTATTTATCATGATTCTTACAAAATGAAAAGATTTTCTATTTCATCTCTCTCCAACATCTATCAATAAATTGTCACCACGGAAGCTGAGCGATGCTCATTCATAGAAGTGATGACCTCATTCATAAATTTATATGACAAATTCCACCATTAATGAGGCAACTGATAGAACAATTCATGGAACACCCTGGTGTAATAACTTGACAGCTGCTGGTTCCTATGCAACAGCCAGTGACCCTAACATGTGGTCCCCAGCTGTTATATGGCTCCTGTACAGTGATCAATATAGAACACTATGCAGGCAAATGTGTACGTCTGTGCTTCTCCAAGAAACCTCAGTGAAGTCATCTTCGTGGTTTCCACTGCAGAGGGAGAGCCCCTGGGTCTAGTAAATCCCAGAGAGGCCCTCTGAATCCTGCCCTAAGCATATATTAACATGCTCTAACAAGCTGAGATGCCAGTAACATTGCATTAAAAGTGAAATGATTGTCTTTTCTAAGACGGTTAAACAAATAAATGAAATGTTGGGAGTAAAGTTTAAAAGGAATCAGGAAAACACACATCATGTATATACACAACTTACTATGACACCTATTAGTAAGTAGAGATGTTCAGGCTCAGTTCCCCGAGAACCGAACACACCCGAACTTAGCAGATCCGAGTCGGTACTTTCGCACGCCCTCAGAATTGAAAACGAGGCAAAACGTCATTGTTACGTCGTCGGATTTCGGATCTCGCGAGTTTTGGATTCTATAAGTACCGCCCTCCACGACAATCCAGCGCCATTTCACAGAGGGACACAGAAGGGGTATCGCAATTCTTGCCAATCTCTAGTGCAGTTGGGCAGCGTCATAGGTAGAAAAGAAAGAGGAGGGGTAGCAGTAGTTCTTCAAAGTCTCCAGTGTCATTCAGGAGAGCTCCATTGCTCAATTGCTAATTGTCATTGCTGAAATAGAAATAATAGGTCTGGCAGGCTTGGTCTTCTAAATCTGCCGTCACATTGTACTGTGTTATATAGGTAAAGCACAAAGAGGAGAGCTCCATTGCTCCATTGTTAATTGTCATTGCTGAAATAGAAATAATAGGCCTGGCAGTCTTGGTCTAAATCTTCAGTTTGTCACGGGCACTAGGAGTCTTTACCCAGGGATCACCAGGTGATAGGCTTACCAGAGCAGTATAGGTGGTAATATGGTACTCTGGTAGCAGGGTGATCACGGAACAGGAAATAGCAGATAATGAGATGCTCAGGAAAGTCTATGAGTAGCAGCACTGGTAATATGGAGGTAATAATACACGAGGAACTGTATGGACAAATGACACGTGAAGGTAGTCAGTGGTCTGCGGTAGCAAGTTGTACCACTGCTATAGTGAGGAGGAATGTCCAACAGAAACGAGGAGGTGATGAGAGTCAACGGTCTGCGGATAGCAAGTTGTACCGCTGTCTGAGTGAAGGAATGGAATCCAAGTGGAGGTATCCGGGGAGTCAGTGGTCTGCGTTAGCAAGTTGTACCACTGCTATGTGAGAGGATACTGGAACAGGTGATACAGGAAACAGGGATCAGTGGTCTGCTTCTAGCAAGTTGTACCACTGAATATATATGTGAGGAGGAGCACGGGGAGAGACTGCAATACAGGAGATACACGGGCACCTTAATCTTGATCCACAATAATATGCACAATATATAAATGACTGAACAGCACTGCAATAATAGAAAGTCACTTGAGGTAATCCGGCACAAGATAACACAGTCAATGATGGTAATAGACTCAGCGGATAGCAAACTCCAGAGGAGAACCAACACAGTCCAGCAAGATATGCAATACACCAGCACAGTCAATGAGAAGTATGCATACTGTGGTTCAGAAGCAGGCTGTCAGACAGGAGTGCAGAGATACCTGAAAGGCTGGAGGCCGGCAGGATGCGAAGTCCCTGGATGGGTGAAGCGGTAGTCAAGTAGGTGCAGCGCACAGGTAGGTAGACCAGCAGGGAAACAAATACTCAGGAAGCAGTAGTATGTAGAACTGGACTCCTGGAGGACCCTGAAGAGAAGCGATGGTCTAGCAGAGAGGTAAGTAGTGAGGCGCAGATCCGATGCTGACAGGCGGGTAGAGACCAGCGGGAACACAGGAAAGCATGGAGAGCGGATCAGCTGTAGAAGGACGAGTAGAGCTGAGGAGTAGCAGCAGCAGGACTCTGCAGACACACGGAGGTAGCCAATAGCAACCAGCAGGTGCAGTAACGATGGCACACGGGGAGGCAGAGCTGAGCTGGAACTGTTGATCACGGAGAGTAGCGGATAGCAATAGTAGAAGCAGTCTCGAGGAAACACGGGAGAGTTGAGATGAACTGAAGACTGAAGCGCACAGAGGCAGCGGATAGGAATCAGCCAAACAGTCACGATGAAACACAGACGAGTTGCAGGTTGAAGACTGTAGTGCACGGAGGCAGCGGATAGGAATCAGCTAACAGTCACGATGATGAACAGGTGAGTAGATGTAGATTGAAGACTGTAGTGCACGGAGGCAGCGGATAGGAATCAGCTAACAGTCACAACGATATATAGTAGAGTTGATGTAGATTGAAGACTGTAGTGCACGGAGGCAGCGGATAGGAATCAGCTAACAGTCACAATGATATAATAGAGTTGAAGTGGCTTGAAGACTGTAGTGCACGGAGGCAGCGGATAGGAATCAGCTAACAGTCACGATGATACACAGGAAGGTAGAAGTGGTATGGGAACCACAGGAGTAGAAGTGGTTTGGAAACCACAGAGGTAGAAGTGGTTTGGAAACCACAGGAATCAGCAGCGCTGAATACACAAGGAAACACAGGAACACCTTCAGAGACTCATGGGGAATGAGACTCCAAGATCAGGCAACGTGGTATTGACCACAGGTGCTTAATATAGGGAGTGTTGCCTGATCTGCCAATTAAGTTAAAGGAACAGGTACTGAAGGGTTTGAAAGGGTTGCGCATGCGCAGACCCTCAGGATGGAGGACGGCCTCGGTTCCTAAATGTCCGGGAAGAAGCACTCACAGTCCGGTGAGTGACACAGTTACATTTTACTTTACTATAGCTCACTCAGAAACAGGAGAGGTGGCAGGTTCAGTGCTGAAACAGAAATTATGTAAAACTAGGGCTGTCAGTGTTCTTAAAAGTCTCCAGTGACATTCTACTGTGCCATAGCTCATACAGAAATAGGAGGGGTAGCATTGTTCTTGTCACTCTCCAGTCTCAGTCATGATGATACTAATCCCTCGACCTCATGTGCTAAAGTCCATGTTCAAGTGCATAGTGGTTTTAAGTCAGAGAAACAAAAATGAAAATAAAAAGCTTGTACCTTTTTAAAGAAAAAAAAACACCTCTCTAATAAAGGTGAAAGTTTACTGTAGAAAACCATAAAATTGCCAACATGCCATTATACACCAAAATATTACCAAGAATACCAGCATCAGCTCCCTTCTCTCAGCTAGATCTCAGCCCCTGCAATCTACACTGTCATTCTATTCACCCTCATCAATGTGTACATCATCCCCAAACAATACTAATTCACCCCCCGCTGGAATCCACCATCACAGAAGTCTATGTACTTTGATGTAATTGCCAGTAATGGCCTCCCTCATGGAATGAATTTGTAGTTCATTTTACGGAAGAGCTGTCACGATTTTTGGGCAATTCTTTTACACCAGACCAAATGTCAAAATGTTGTGCAGACTCATCTGCATCACCACTGGGTGTCTTGGGAAAGCTAAGTTTTTTTCCTAGCAATTTCCAGAGAAACTGTAGGAGGAGACGTCATTGTGTCATGTACCACTTGAGCTGTCAGCTTGCTGACCAGGAGCTCATTGCATCTCTTGAGATCTGGGTCAGCTGGAAAGAAAGAAAAGACATAGCTCTTAAACCTAGGATTAAGCACAGTTGCCAAAATGTAATGATCCGATTTCAAGATGTTGATAACTCTTGGATCTTGGCAAAGCGAATAAAGTACTTAATCTACAAGTCCAACATAATTAGCAGAATTGCTTTGTTTCATTTCCTCCTTCAATTTCTTTTGCTGCTTTTCAAAAAGTCTAATTAGGGGAATCATTTGACTCAAGCTAACAGTGTCTGCACTCTCTTCACAGGTGGCTACTTCGAATGGTTTCTGCACCTTGCCCAACACAGAAAGTATTCTCCACTGCGCTGGACTAAAGTACTTTCCCCTAAAATCTATTCTTCTTGCAGCTGCTGCATTCTCCTACATGCTGTTGCAGAATTCCAAAAATGACCCTAAATATTTCGGGACACAGACAGCATCTTCTGCATATCATTGTCATTTTTTAAAAAGTTCTGTACCACCAAGTTGATTTTGTGAGCAAAAATGGGAATGTGATGAAATTATCCCCACTGTAATGCTCTAACAATATTGGTGGCGTTATCAGAAATGACATATCCTCAGGAGAGTCCAAGCAGGATAAGCCCTGTTGCAATGACATCCCTTAGTTTTTCAAACAGGTTGTCAGCGGTATTACCTCTGACCTGCGCCTTGTCTTGTGTCTGATAACCACCTCTCACCCCCACCTTCAAGACTTCTCCCGTGCTGCTCCCCACTTATGGAATTCCCTACCACGTTCCATCAGACTTTCCCATAGCCTTCAAATCTTTAGATGCTCTTTGAAAACCCATCTCTTTTTTAGAGGGGACCTTATCCTCGATAACACTATTCACACTAATGCACCCTCACAACTGTCAGCTGTGTTGTCTTCCCTTTAGAATATAAGCTCTCTAATGAGCAGGGTCCTCCATACCCTATGTTTTAATGTCTCCATTCATTTTGTCTGCCTTGCCTGTTCTTGTTTTACGTATGTCCTGTCTTATGTATGCCCTTGTCTTCCCTACTGTACGGCGCTGTGGAGTACTGTGCCTCACAAATCTACAATAATAATAATAATAATAATAATATGCCTCTTAGTGAAGCAGATGATACACAGAGTATCCTACCTCTGAAAAATGTGACATTCTTGGGTACATGCTGCTGCTGTCCCTGCTGGTGAAGGCGAATCACCAACCCAGTGGGCTGTCACAATCATATAATCTTTAGTTTGCCCAGTTCCACTTGTCCACATATCTGTGGTTAAGTGTACAGTGGGTAGAATGGCATTTTGTAGCCTAAGAACCTTCTAGTAGAGGTGAGGAATAGCTTTTCTAGTAAAATAGTGTTGTGATAGAATTTGGTAATGGGGAAAGAAGACCTCAAGTAACTGTCTAAAACCAGCTGCATTAATAGTGGATATTGGATGCAGATCTAATACTAGCATAGTCGCCATGGCGTCTGTGATCCACTTTGCAACTGGGTGACAGCTTTCATACTTGCTTCCTCTTGCAAAGGATTGTTTGACAGTCAATTGTTGTAAACTACTAGTAGTCTTCTCCTTGGTCTGCTTCTGGGTTGAGCAGGAGCAGCAGCAGTGGGCCTAACGCTCAAGGATTCTTCTGAGGAGTCCTTGATAGGGGAGTAGTCATCTCGCCTTAAAAACTTGGATGCAGGACTAACTCCGATCACTTGTGAGGATATTGATGATGAAGGTGTTGGGGGTGTAGATTGCAGGTGCTGGGATCTAGCTGAGAGAGGGGAGGTAGCTGTTGCTGGACTACTTGTTATTTTTTAGCATACGTTTCTGATTTTCACAAAAGCTTTCCATGAACTTGCTTCAAATGGCGTAACATGGATGAGGTTCCTAGATTGTTAAGGTCCCTACCTCTACTGACTGTGGCTTTACAATGCTACAAATGGCTAGACAACTGTTGTCAGGATTTGGGTAAAAATAATTCCAAACATAAGAGGTGGATTTTTTAGTCTTATGCCCAGGCATGACAATGGTCTTCTTCTTATCACTGGCAAGAACTGCTGCAATCTTTGTTTGAAAGTGTGTGAAAATAATATTGTGACCTGTGAGATGGTTAAAATTAACTGCAAATGACTTGAAATTAGTGTTATTGATATTAATAATAATTATGTGATTTTAGCAAAAAAAAATAGGGATTTTAGAAAAAAAAAAACGGGATCCAAAACCAAAACACACAAGGGTGGTTTTGCCAAAACCAAAGCCAAAATCAAAACACAAAGTTAATGCAGATCCAAAGCCAAAACCAGAACACTCGGGTCCGTGAACAATTCTATTAGTAAGTATAATCTCTAATAAAGTATACATCCTAGGTATCTCCATAAATGATAAAAGTCAACTGCATAAACAACATACAAGGGATGGAGCCAAAGCTAAATGCATTTTTGTTCCTATTTTTTGCTGATTTGTCCCCTCCAAAGTACCAAAAGAAAGTGATGGCCTTGAAGAGGTTAATAAGATGCTTTTCAGTAGAAGGGTGCGTTTCGTAAAGATAGGCTGCGGAAAGAAAAACAGATGGCTCCCCTTCTAAAGACAAAACCGAAAACTGAACATTGTTGGGGCTCTGATGCGTGTGGTTACCAGGGTATATAATAAGGTAACAAGAGGTAGCAATTATACAACACCCATAGAGCTCCTGTGTAACATTATTTCAACCCTACTCACACAGGTGTAGCCAGCATTAAATAGAAACCCAATACGATTTTACCACATTATGTTATTCCTAAGTAAAAATTCACATTGTGATATTATAACATAATCTGTCATGTGCTACCAGTACAGCAGGCTTTTGTCTCACATTATGAAAGTCATTCATTCTAAAATCCAATTTCCCATAAAGAATAATAAAATGAAAATGGGCAGTGAGTCCCTCTTCTAAATGATTAACCAGCACCAGTGCAACAGTTTGTGCTGGTTACTGCTAAAGCAGGGGGACAACAAGCATTCCACCCCCTGCCTAATTGACTTCCAGCACCAGTTTGGTCACATGATAACAGTGAGATCTACAGCATGTGTTGAAAAGCATTGGAGCTCATCCTGGGTTCAGCTCCATTCAGTTCAATGTCATTTAGCTATTAGATACAGTAGGTATGGAAAATGCATCATATGTGTAACATAACACTACACCTAAATAAATAAAACAAGGCTTGTTTGCCTTCATTCAGTTCTTTGCCATTTAGTTATTAGATATAGTAGGTATGGAAAATGCATCATATGAGTAACATAACACTACACAACACTTAGGTAAATGATGCAAGGCTTGTTTGCCTTCATTCAGTTCTATGTCATTTAGTTATTAGAAATAGTAGGTATGGAAAATGCATCATATGAGTAACATAACACTGCACTTAAATAAATGATGCATAGCTTGTTTGACTTCATTCAGTTCTTTGCATTGGCAGCCATGGACTACAGCACTGGTGCTGGTTATTAATTTACACTGTAATTTTATTTAGCTTTTTTAATTATAAATACATGATGATGATGATGATAGTTACATACAGCATCAATGGGAAATCCAGCACTCCAACATCTTGCAGTAGAAATCTTTACTGCATGTAAAAGAAAAGATAATTGAAACGTAACTATTTGGAAACTATGGCAACGCGATGCTGTTTGTTTCCATAAAACACCACCTTAAAAGTTATAATGTTCTCTCACCATCTTCTCCTTTGCTTTTATCATCATTTTACTGCATTCTTCTATTTTAGGCAGTTTTGCATTTTCTTCAGTGCAGTGTCGGCACACACTAAGAGAGTCTCAGAAGAGAGTCTCTTTTATTGTCTATTCAATGAGCTGATTGGCTGAAAGCTTCAAATACTTAAAGAGTGGAGTAAAAATTCAAATACATTCTCAGACACCATCTCATGTATCTTCAACCAGTCAGATTTATGAAAAGTAGTGTTAGAGTTTTCCCAAAGCACTCAATTTGAAGTTATCAACCCATCAGGTCTCAGAAGAGAATATACATATCAGTTTCTCTGTAAACCTTTTAGGCAGCTCCAGCTCCATATAGGTAGATGGTTTTATTTCATCATATTTTATTTTTCATAAGCTTGTACTAAGTAGAGATGCTCAGGCTCAGTTCCTCGAGAACCGAACACACCCGAACTTAGGGGATCCGAGTACCGAGCCGAGCTGACTCTGTATATTCACGGTCCCTCGGATTTGAAAACGAGGCAAAACGTCGTCATTACGTCGTCGGATCTCGTGATTTTTTGGATTCCTTTTTAAGATCCAACATAACGGTGGGAGGGAGGGCAGACCCCCATTTTTCTTTTCTGCCACTGCTCTGTGGCAATGTTTCCTAGATGTGCTATGAACTGCTGTGTGTTTGTGTTATTGCTCTGTTGCTTACCATCCAGCCAGGTTGCAGGATTTGTAAAAAACTGTATGAAAATAATATTGTGACCTGTTACTGCAAATGACTTGAAATTAGTGTTATTGAGGTTAATAATAATGTAGGAACAAAAAAAAGAGTAAAATTAAGTGATTTTAGCATATTTTAGGATTTTTTTCTACAAAATACAAAACCAAAACCAAAACACACAAGGGTGGTTTTGCCAAACCCACAACACAAAGCTAATCCAAATCCAAAGCCAAAACCAGTTAGGGGGGTCAGTGAGCATCTCTAGTACTAAGACAGATCAAGGAAATATATTTTTCTTTTCCCCTGAATTTGACTAATTTAACCAAGATATGCTGTGGGTAAGGTCTAATTAAGACTGATAAATTTGACTATACAAAGAATAAGGGCTAGTAAGTACTTTGGGGTCTAATAAGTAATATATTTTTTAAATGGGGTTTTGTGTTTTGCCCCTAGTACATATTATGCAAAACAGTAATGCCCCCAGTTCATATTATATCACACAGTAATGCCCCCAGTTCATATTATATCACACAGTAATGCCCCCAGTTCATATTATATCACACAGTAATGCCCCCAGTTCATATTATGTCACACAATAATACCCCCAGTTCATATTATGAGAATAGACGTGCCCCCAGTTCAATTTATTCCTAACAGAAGTGACCCCAATTTACATTATGGCACACAGTAGTGCCCCAACTCTCCTCTGAAGTTATACCAAGTCCAGAGCTCTTCAGATCAGTAAAGAAACATGGACAAGTGTTCTCCATCCTCCTCAATGCCCCAAAGACAACTACAGCACATGTCAAGCCCTGGGGTTGTCCCATCTAATTCTCTGGCATTTATACCATTTTAAACCACTGACATTTGAAGTCCTTGGGGTATATTTACTAAACCGGGTTTGAAAAAGTGGAGATGTTGCCTAAAACAACCAATCAGATTCTAGCTGTCATTTTGCAGAATGTACTAAATAAATAACAACTAGAATCTGATTGGTTGCTATAGGCAGCATCTTCAATTTTCGAACAAATATACACCCCAGTGTCAATAGTAACTTACTGAAACCTCAGATGTAATTGGCCATAAATGACCAAATGATGAGAACTGACATAGGGCTCAGCTTGTTACTAACTATTTGGGCCCTCCATTGTGGAGATCTCATAATCTCTCGATAATTCAAGCTAAAGGTGAAGATGGAGATTGTTGGTTACAGTTTAAATCTATTGATTATGAAGGTGGAATTAGCCTTTAAATTGTATCACCCCCTTGTTTTCCCTGCTCCTTTGACAGTAGAGATGAGTGAACTTGAAGGGGAATAGACCATTTCACAGTTCCTGAGACTTCTGCGGAATTCTACAGTTCTGCGGAATTCATAGTATATGACTAGAGCAGGGATTCTGACTGTACTTCGTTGTGTGATGTGGTTGCGGTAGGACTGTTAAACCCTTAGGACTAAATTCCTCCAGTGATACGTATCAAATTTTGGGGCCAAATCCAGAATATGGCAAATATTCCACAGAACATTTTTAGGAAAGAGGAAGATTTGTGTGATGTTTGCAATTGACGATTGGAAACTAACATTATTTTCATCCTCAAAATAGTGGAACAAACAAATTGCACATACATAAATTAGCCCCTATATGTACAGAATGGTCGATCTTCATCTCTGTTTCTAGTACCCCCGTTCACACTGACCTGAAAACCCAGGATATTGCCGGGGCAAGCCCGACAACTCGGGTCTTGGCTCACTGTGAACGGATGTCCCTGCATCTACCCGGGTCTGATGACCCGGAAATTAGACCTATGACTTTTGCAGGGTTATTCTGGGGTTCGTCCTGGGTAGCCGCCAGTGTGAATGGTGCGATCCGGGTTTTTCAACCCGGGTCTCACAGAAAGGAACTGATTTAAATTACCTCATCTTTGTCAGCCAATCAGAGCTCCTCTTGTGATTACTCACACTTCTTGCCTGGGCAGACCTGTGTTCAGTATTACCGGGGTCAACTCGGGAATTTCCTGGGTCCAAGGTGCAGTGTGAGCGGGGTCTGATGAGCTGGGATGCTCTGTTACCCCATTCATACTGCATGAAAAACCCGGGCAAGCCCAGATGACCTGGGTATAGGCGCAGTATGAATGGTGTTAGTGAAAAATGCTGGGTCTGAAAACCCGGGATTTATACCCGGCACTTATGGTGGGTTAATTCCGGGGTCTGACCTGGGTCTCCTGCACTATGAATGGTAAGACCCGGGTTTTTCAACCCGAGTCTCACCAAACACAATTGTAAGGTTGAAAAAAAACCCAAAAAAACCACATCACAAGAGGAGCCAATCAGAGCCCTGGGATATTGCCGGGGCGGCAATATGAAAGCGGTATGTGACACGGCTATATCTTGGGCTCAAAAACCTGGGATATTGCCGGGGTAGCAGTGTGAACATGGTATAAAACTTCTTAGCATTGTTGAATGCACCTCCGACTAGTACATGGAAATATTATATATCTATTCATATCATATATAATACAGTAACAGCAACAATCCACATGTGTAAAAAGTTCCTCTATAATATGAACCTTTGTGCACACATCCAACTTGTTTGTATCTTGTATCAATCCTCTTCTAGCAGTCACATTCTTCCCACTGCAAGTGCAGAACACAGAGCTCAGTTCTAATAGAGATATGCAGGGTAATTGACAAAGTCTGATAAGCTTGTCACAGCTGATTAATTTAACTTCCTTCCACTACTAAGTTCTCCGCAGCTGAGGCTCAGGTGCATTTAATCTCCTTTGTTTGGGCAGAATACAGGTTTAAATTCACACAGCACCTGAGTCTGGGAAAAGGGGAGAAGTAATGTGTGAGGACAGATGAACTGAAACTCTCCTCTCTCAGTTCCAGCATCCACGGCACTCAGGATTTTAACACTGACTTCCGAAAAAAGAAAATGATTCTCTCTACCGCTTCCCATTCCAGAGCGGCCACTTGCAGCATGGATCACGCAATGTCAAATTAATTTCACATGTGGACATTTTTAATATTCTTCTATAAATATTCATAAACTGTGAAAAATGGGAAATTGTTCACTTAACAGGGAAAGTAGAAAAAAAAAAAGAGTGATTAAAAAAACTCTGAGAGAAGCGACTGACGAATGCACTGAGCAACATCTTCAGGGGTCTTGTCCCTAAGTCTGTCATCATCATCATCATTTATTTATATAGCGCCAACATATTCCGTAGCGCTTTACAATTGGGGACAAACATAGTAAACGAATAAACAAACTGGGTAAAACAGACAAAGAGGTGAGAAGGCCCTGCTCGCAAGCTTACAATCTATGGGACAATGGGAGTTTGACACATGAGGTTAAGTCTACATTTGCAGTCGGCCCAGCCAGACTGCAAAGGTAAAAGTGACTCATAAGCTAAATGATCCTGTCACACAACAATGTTGGTCAAGGGGTAGTTGTATAACAGGTGGTAATAGGGTAATGTAGTGAGGTTAAGAGGGTGGTTGATGAATATTATAAGCTTGTCTGAAGAGGTGGGTTTTCAGAGAACGCTTGAAAACTTGTAGACTAGAGGAGAGTCTTATTGTGCGAGGGATATGTCCTTTTCATATCATTAGTAAAACAAATCTGGAAAAAAGAAGATGAAACTAAGAAACTAAAATATTGTTATGTAGCAGATAATAACCTATCCCACAGCATAGTTCCTCATTTTGACCTCATTCATTCAAAAGGAATATACTCTCTACATATAGCTAAGATTTATTGTCACATAATTATTCTTTATTAAACCTTAAAACCAATGACGTTATTAGCAGGATAACCTTATTTTTTTGCATGCGTTAATTTATTAATATTAATTTCATATTGCTTATGTTGTTGAGGTAATTGTTTTCTAAAGAACATCAGTACGCAAGATGTTGTTTAATAATATGATGCAAAATTGCAAATGAGCTGTAACCCTTAGCAAAAACAAATCACCTATTAGCAGAAGACTAATGGAAGAGAATGTTGTACTTGTTACTATGGTTACTGCATATTTGGAACCTTCGTACAATATTATTACATAACCCACTATGTTTATAAGTCTAGGTTTTCAACAAATATAGAATATTCCTTCTATGTTAATTTTCCTACTGTTATTTATGAACAGTATTTTAGGTTAAGCAAAGCATAAAAAAGTATCAACTTTGCATCTGGGCAAAACCATGTTGCATTGGAGGGGGGGGGTAAATTTAAAATGTGGGGACAGATTTATAATTGGGGTAGGGCATGCCCTAGATCATACTTACCAACTTTTTGGAGTTGGTGTCCGGGAGCCTCCCTGGGGCAGGTGGGCGTGTGGGTGGCGGGGGTCGGAAATTGTGTAATTTTGGCCAAATGCTGTGATTCCCGGAGGATTGCGGCATTTTGAGCCAAATTCAGGCAGATACGGGAGATTGCCACACTCTCCCGGGAGTCCGGGAGACCTACCCGAAATGCGTGAGTCTCCCAGACATTCCGGGAGAGTTGGCAAGTATGCCCTAGATCAACTTTAAATTTCAGTGTCCAAATAAAGCTATCAAGTATTTGTGTGCTAGATTAATAAGCAGACAGTATTTAACTTATGTGCAAAATAATAAACTAATTTGCATTGTAACATGGTTTGTCCTGGAGAACATTTACTCCTCTTTTTGCCTTGCTTTCCTTAATGACTTAATCCAATAGAAACAAAGGAGCCAGTAACCTCTGCTCCTCGGCCCTGCCAAAAGGGGACCAGTGTACCAGTCTGTGAGACAAGGTATGCCATACTTGTATCTAGCTATTTTCAAGGAAGGACTGTCAAGGCCAAAAGTTGTGTTTTGCAGAACTTTTACTTACTAACATATAACGTTTGATAGTCTCAGTTGAAAGCCAATTTAGGCAGAGGGTACAACTTAAAGAGCAGCTCCGATCTAATAATATGTTGCCTAATTAAAATCAATATACTGGGTACTACAACTACAATTTACTATAATAATTTCTAATGCCTAATTTCTAATTTCCCTTTCCTGCAATGTGACTTTTAAATGAACTGTTGGTTGTTGGGGAATTTAATCTGAATTGAATTTACCAAAAAACGAGCACATTACTAGAGACTCCCAATCAATAAAAGTGATGGCAGAAGCATTATTTCAAACTATAGACCAATTTCTGTACTGCATGTTTTATCCAAAATAATGGAAATATGTGTTCATTCCCACATTGGCAGCTTTTACAAAATCCTCATTCCGTTTCAGCCTGGCGTTCAGCCAAACCAGTATTAAACATCTGTAATAAAATATGGTGTGAAATGAAACATGAACAGTTGAGTGGTGCATTATATCTAAATAGTATCATTGGACTCTTTTTGGATCATATTATATTGTTAGGCAATAGTAAAAATAATTGGGCGCAGAAAGAAATCTGTAGAATAAAATGGGGGGAGAGGGGGATACAGAAAACGAAGAGAGTGGGGACTGGAGAAAATGGGGAGAGGAGAATGGAGAAAATGGGGGGAGAGAAGCATGGAGAAAATGGGGGGGGAGAGGGGACTAGAGAAAATGGGGAGAGAGAAGGATGGACTAAATTGATGGAGAGGAGCATGGAGAAAATGGGGGAGAGGAGGCTGGAGAAAATGGGGGGAGAGGAGCATGGAGAAAATGGGGGAGTGGGTAATAGAGAAAATGAGGAGAGAGGGGGCTGAAGAGATAAGAGAAAGGGGGCTGGAGAAAATGGGGGCAATGGGAGCTACAGAAAATGTGTGTGAGGGGGCTGGATAATATGAGGAGAGAGGAGGATGGAGAAAATGGAGGGAGAGGAGCATGGACAAAATGGGGGAGACGGGGCTACAGAAAATGGGGAGAGAGTGGCTGGGGAGAGAGGAGGATGGAGAAAATGGGGGCAAAGGGGGCTACAGAAAATGTAGAGAGGGGCTGGAGAAAATGGGGGCAAATGGGGATAAATAAAATCGGGAGAGAGGGAGCTTGAGAAAATGTTGAAAGATAGAGGGGTACCAGAAAATGGGGAGAGAGGGGGCTGAAGAAAATGGGGAGAGAGGGGGCTAGAGAAAATTTAGGAGGGGAAGGGCTTGAGAAAATGTGGGGAGGGCAGGGGATGGGAGGTACAGGGTTAATTTCAGAAATCATACATACTATTAATTTAAAGGAAATTAAGGTTTGAGCAACTATTAGATCTATTAATATTTGCCCACTATTTGGCGCTCCCCTGTTGCTATCTATTAGTATAATTAATTTAAATCTGCAGAATACATTAACACATAAACAAAGGTAATCTAAATGACATACATACACCATTAAGCTGTTTATTTATTAAAATTTTGTGAACAAGAGGACGTGTGAGAAAAAAGCTGTTTGGCAGGGGGGCATGTTTGAGAAAAACTGGTGGGCAGGGGGAATTGTGTGAAAAAGATTGGCTAGGGCGTTTAGGGCAGAGGTGCATATTAAAGAAAAGCTAGTGGGCAGGGAGGCATGTTAGAAAAGCTGGTGGAATGTAAGTGATGTATGACAAGAGCTGATGGGTACGGGCGGCATATGTGAGAAAAGCTGTTGGGCAGCGGGGGACATGTTTTTTTTTATTTGTTTTAAACTGAATTATAACATTTGGAGCCTCCAGTCTAGATATCCTTCATTTGCTCCTGGGCAACAGTGAAGCCTGGACAGCATTCTGCGTCAGACACCAGTACGTCTGGACATCAGGGCATCTGGAATGCAACCTGACCAGCCAGACAGTAGGAGGTAAGAGTTACTATTTTTATTTTACAAATGTCTGAGGTGCCAGGAAGTGGGAATTGGGGGGAGGAAGGGCGGTAGGTTGAAGCTTTTTCTAGGGTACCGAGAAACCTCATTGCATCAGATGAAACCTCACGGTTTGGGTAATCTCACCTTTTCTCATGTGCCTCTACCTAAGGCATGTCCTCTCTCTGGAGATCCTGGCAAGGTCCACTCGAGAAACCCATACCTGATGCTCTATAATTGACTTGTGTCAAGTCACACATACCAACTCCAGGTAAAGTAACTCCTGCTAAGTGCACATTCTAGAACTTAACTAGGGCTCTTAATCTAATAGATGGGGTAACAAGATGTGGGAGTGGCAACCTTTATTTTAATAATGGAGTAGATAATAGCAATAAATAATGGAAAGTCTCTTGCAGTTAACAAGGTTGAAGAGCACAACTCACTCAGTGAAGAAGATGCTGAGGATGAGAGTTTAATTACAGTAAGTGTAGCAACTGGAGATTAATCGAACACTAAAACACTGTCCTTGAATAAGAATATGGAGAAATAAGTGCGATGGAAACTGGGTAGAGCAGTCCTTTAGACAATAAGCTTCATTAAATTTTAGGAAGGAAGGGAGCAGTGTTAGGCAGTTCAAACGTAAGCCTCTAACTGAGACAGTCAACAGTCTTGGCAATTGGCTGTTGGTGTGGTTGTAGTGTAGTATTTGTTACGTTATTCACACTTGCAGTAGACACTGGGCAGTTCCAGAAACTTTAAACATTTATCAAAGGCCTAATTGCTTTCCAGTGACTCTCCTCTCTGAATGCAAAGTTAGCTGTAATATTAGCAATAGCAGCAGAAGCAATCTGGAACAAATGAAAAAAAACATGAAAATCTACAGATAACTGGAACAATTCTAGACTGAATTGAACCTGGACTTCATCTATTCCTCGTGGCTGGGCTCCTTCTATTCCTCTGGGCTTGACCTGAAACTCTCTCTCTGTTCCTCTGGGCTGGACCTGGACTCCTTCTGTTCCTCTGGGCTGCCCTTGGACTCCTTCTGTTCATCTGGGCTGGACCTGGATTCCCTCTGTCTCTCTAGCAGCTTGTACTGGACCTCTGGCAGCTTAAACTCTGGGATTGTCAGTCCCATCTGTTAGTCTGGCAGCTCTTCCTGGCCTATTGTTATCTGTTAAGTGTGCAGCTTTCTCTGTGACACATACGGCTCAGTTTAATAGACGTGTGGCCCTTCTCATGTCCTACAGCCTCTCTGTGCATAACACACTCCACTCTTCTGTGTCTGCAGCACTTTCTCCCACTGGACTCACTCTCAAAGGGGTATACTTCTCCTCTCGCAGGCTCAGTAGCAGTGGCTGCCCTGCATCTCAAGCTTCTGAAGCTTCTCATTGTATGGTGCTTTCCCAGCAATGGCCGCATCTATTCTTCTCTCCAGGATTTGACCTCAACCAACCCCCACCCCCTCCATACTTTACCCTATAACCTCCACTTTTCCTTTTGCCTCTTCCAGTTATGCCAGTCGCATACACATCCCCTCGAGATACCACTCTCAGCTCCATTCTAAATCACAAAGCCCGCTATCTGGTTTCAATTTGCTATTTGTATGAACTGTTTATCTGCTTATATAATTGTTGTCATTTTGACTACTGACAAACTAGTCAGTTCAAACTAGTTCTGTTTCCTGTAGTAGGCGTTACTTTCTTATTATGATTGGCAGTGAGTTAGAGAACATTGTACTTATGATGATGGCCACTCTGTTTGTAAAAGCTTTCAGGAAATTAAAATCCCCAGGGTTTTGAAAAGCTAAATGGCAAATAACCAACACATTTCGACCTATTCGTAAAAGTAAAAAAACAAAATCACAGCCTTTTACAGAAACTTAGCAATAAAAACTGAAACATATATTTATATAAAAGGCAATTGTTAGGGAGGACACCAAAAGGCCTATGACAATCAGGGCCGGATTAAGGGAATGGATGCCCTCGGGCTAAGGGTACTGTTAGCCCCCCACCCCTCCCCGTGAGCGCCCCCTCCCGAGTCTTCTCTCCCATTCCTGATCTGTCCTTTCTTCACTGTCTGCAGGCAGCAGGCGTTCTTACATCACTCCCTGTAGTGCTTCAGCGGCGTGGAAGCACTACAGTGACAGCAGGCAGCTAACAGCATAACATTTGCTGTTAACTGTCTGCCATTCTACTTGACCAGCTGACAGTCGGAGCAGTGGGCAGGAACGCCCCCGACCTGATGAATATCGGCAGTCCCCCCAGATGCCCGAAGCCCCTGGGCTCTAGCCCAGTTAGACCTCGGGACCTGAATGGCTTCATTGTTGCAATCGCATTAGTTTTTTGCAGGGGGCGGGGCCAGAATGCAATTCATGGGCCTCCCCCCTGCACCTGCAAAATTAAAAAGTAGGCAAATAGTTATAAAGTAGGCAAATCTGCACTAACCTTAAAAAATTGTTTGTAATTAATTAATTGTGCCTAGGACAGGGTAATGCACATATTAGACGCAGTTGTATGATATCCTATGGTTTGGGCTATGAACAAACTTAGGGAGTTTGCTCTGACACCTCTTTCATGCTCTGTCAAATTTTTGGACCTTACGGGACCTGCTCACACCTCCAGAGTCATCAGAGCCATCAAGAGGAATTTTATACCCAGGTACAGCAACTTCTTAGTGCCCCTAAAATAGCCGCTGGTTCCTCCCTCTACACATGCAGACCAGTGTCCCCAGGCAGGCCTGGGCCCCACTACTTTGTACCTGCTCCCCTGCTCTCGGTGCCCGCGATTGCTATTAGACAATGTTCCCAAGCTTTTGTATTATGAGAGTATAGTCACACCACAATTAGTTTGATATAACAACTCTGGGAGGAGATAAAGGATTTCTGGGTGAAGAGATGGCAAACAGAGGAACAGACCTGAATGGTGCGCTCTGCAAGCATACTTCCTACTAGAACTATCATGACAAATCGGTAGCGTCCTATGACAAGAATATTTTCATATTTTCATTAGGCAGATACATAGGGAAACTGAAAAAAAATATTGAGTCCATTTAAGCAAATAAATGGAAACATGTTCCTTTAACTGTTTTAATTTTTTTGACACTCTAAACGTATTATGAGGTGTCCAAGGTTTTAATACTATATTTATGGAAGCCCTAGACAAATGGCTTGTGCTACATTTGTTAAATGACCCTATATATGTTTTTCAGTTCATATTTGGATTAGTAGATATAATACATCATTTATTAGAGCAAAGATGTTGTCGTTTGGAAGTCCAGGGATTGCACAGTTAGATTATTACCACCTGTAGTTACAACAATGCGTGGTCGTACTAATAAACTTAGCAAGTGGTCCAGTTGTGTCGCTCACTGATATCTCTCTCGCTCAGACAATTCCCTCCTGTATATGTGGTTATATTGATTTATATTATAAGTCAGGCCACTCATGTTTGTTATTATGGTTAGGACTCCAGATAGATATAATATTTTTAACAGTGCCTGCAAACTATTTCCATTACATGCACTGTACATAGCAAAGCAGATAGCTGTGTAAATGTTGTCCTTATGTGTCAATACATTGCAAGATTGTAAAATACTGCTGATTGAATATATCAGCCTGTGTTGACATACTTACATATAATCCCTGATTTAGAATTATTGATTACAATAAGATATGACATTGCCATATCTACAACAAATTCATAAGGGGAAGTTTTATAACATATGTTTTTAAGAAGAAAAATAGATTGCAAGATAATTATGTGTTAGTCAGTAGCAATTAAAGCCCTCCAAAAATGTTATATATATATATATATATATATATATATATATATATATATACACACACACTAGAAGGGTATTGCACAGATCTGATTTGTAATGTGTAGCAGTTTTTGTATATTAGCAAATTATTTGGTAAATAGACCAAAAATGCTATTTAGAAAATGTCACATTGTCATTATGTCGAGTTGTCACGACAACTCAAAAATAAAGTTTTCAATGTTTGTCGCGTTGTCATTATGTGGTGTAATAGCTTTCTTTTTAAATACTAAATAACTGTCAGGATTCCCAATATGATGACCACTGATAGAGAGTAAGTGGAGCGAAGTGGTTTATTTATAACCCAGGTTACGCAGGTTAGGATGCAATACACAAGTACAAGTCAGCAAGGTATGGCAGCATAGCATGGATAGCTCAGGAAGCCACAGATGCAGAGAATGGTCAATAGTAAAACAGTTTAAAGACTCAGTGCTGAGAAGTCGGATAACCAGGTTTAGTTCAGAGGCTGGAGAAGCAGGATAAACCACGGGTGTCAGGATACCTGGTTCACATAAGAGGCACAAGGCACCGGATGAACCACGGATGACTGGCCTTCAGGTTACTCAGGAGACACCGGAGGAGTCAAGGGTGTCAGGACTACAGGACCTTCAGTAGGCAGGAGGCACCGGATGAGTCACGAATGTCGAAAGTCTAGGTTAGTCAGGAGGCATGAGGCACCAGATGAGTCACAGGTGTCGGGACTCCAGGTTACTAAGGAGGCATGAGGCACCGGATGAGTCACAGGTGTCAGGACTGCATGTTACTCAGGAGGCACGAGGCAACGGAGGAGTCACGGGTGTCAGGATTCCAGGTTATTCGGCAGGCACGAGGCACCAGATGAGTCACGAGTGTCAGGGCTGTAGGTTACCCAGGAGGCAGCAGGCACCGGATAATCAGCAGGCAAAGAAAGTGTAGTGATCTGCAGGGTAGAGTACTCGGAGGTCCAGGTAGGAAGACAACCAGGAGACTGGATCAGACACAGAGGTAAAACAACGGCAGACACAGGAGCTATACAGTTGAATAACTGGAGATGTCCCAGACTGTAGGTGCTGGATTGCTAGTGGTGCAATGGAATGCAGACACAGGAGCTGGATATGCCCCAGACTGTAGATGCTGGATTGCTAGTGGTGCAATGGAATGCAGACAAAGGAGCGGGATATGCCACAGACTGTAGGTGCTGGATTGCTAGTGGTGCAATGGAATGCAGACACAGGAGCGGGATATGCCACAGACTGTAGGTGCTGGATTGCTAGTGGTGCAATGGAATGCAGACACAGGAGCGGGATATGCCACAGACTGTAGGTGCTGGATTGCTAGTGGTGCAATGGAATGCAGACACAGGAGCTGGATATGCCACAGACTGTAGGTGCTGGATTGCTAGTGGTCAAATGGAATGCAGACACAGGAGCTGGATATGCCACAGACTGTAGGTGCTGGATTGCTAGTGGTGCAATGGAATGCAGACACAGGAGTTGGATAAGCCACAGACTGTAGGTGCTGGATTGCTAGTGGTGCAATGGAATGCAGACACAGGAGTTGGATAAGCCACAGACTGTAGGTGCTGGATTGCTAGTGGTGCAATGGAATGCAGACACAGGAGCGGGATATGCCACAGACTGTAGGTGCTGGATTGCTAGTGGTGCAATGGAATGCAGACACAGGAGCGGGATATGCCACAGACTGTAGGTGCTGGATTGCTAGTGGTGCAATGGAATGCAAGCACAAGAAAACAGAAGGGTCAAACAAGCCAGGGATCTAAGCCAAACGGTCCATCACAATACCAGGGAGAAGACAGAAGAGAAGTCACAACAATGCCAGGATCTTAGGATGAGGTGCAATATATATATTCTTTTGTATCAAGAAAGCAGGCTGTTAGCTAAGTAACTACACAGAGAACCCCATAGAGGCGCGAGGTAAAATGAGCAGAGGTTTCTACTGTAATTGCCGGCAAGGTGCAATGTTCGAGTGCCACATCTTTGGCAATCCACTTCCCCCATAGAGTCAATTTTCGGATATTGGCTCCCCCAATGTTACATGAGTGGGCAATGGCTACTCAGCTGCTGTACAACTAAGTGACAGCTATATGTAATCATCTATCATTTAGGTGCCTCACAACACTCTGCAAAACGAACAAAACAGTGACTTTGCGTAATTTTTAAATAAGCTATTAGGGGATAAAGTGGGTTTCCACCTTCATATAACTTTGATTTTTTGGGGGTTTTACATGTCCTTCAACAGCCTTTCCTGAATACATTTTTTCCCATGCTTTTGAGCCATGTATTTATATGAGCAGACCTACCTAGTTATTTGTGTGGTCCAGGGATAATTGTCTGTATATGTAAAAGCCTTATATCTCTACCGTTGGCAACAATGAGCTATGAGAAGTTTGGAAGAAATGGGGTGTTAAGTGCCGGGCAGGGTAGCACAAGACTAGCTCACAGTCATCCATCATGAACCACCTTTTGGGACTTACAACCAATCAGAAGCCATTCACTCAAGCACTGAACTTTGAATTCTGTAGACACCTTTTTACAACATTCCAATCGCGGTCACATTCGCAGTAGTCATAAAATATTTTCTTTTGTGACTCTTAATAGACTAAGCGACAGTATTAGCTGATGCACCAGAATATTTCACACCATGGTATTATATAAGTTTAAAAATATACACAAGGCACAAGATACTGAGGTTTCCAGTAATGGGATTTTGATTTTTGCTATATGCAGTGGTTTTCCATTAAGATACCATCTGTACAAAATGTGACCCTGTCCTTGCATATTTAATTTGCAGCTTCATGATTTAACAGGCTACTCCGTTAAGCTGCATGTCTGATCCCACAAATCTGATCCCTTGAACCAAAGCATAATCCTAACAAGCTCCCAATAGCAGCCGAAGCGCAAACTGTGAAACGTTAATTAGCTGCTCAGCCTCAGGGTCTTGTGAACACGAATTTATGTCTTGTTTTTATTTACTCAGCCAGTGTTAATCTATTTCCCCAATCCTGAGAAGGATGCTCTTTGCACAGGTGAGACACACTGAACAGTCTGAAGATATGACCTGTAGTAATTATAGATAGTCAAATGCATACAACCGATGGAGAAAGTCGTCCGAATTTCAAAATTACCCAAATCTGCCAAAATCTGAAGAATTAGACCAATCACAATAAAAGGAAAGTAAATAGTGAGCACCAACAAAAGTCATATGTAGATAGCCTAATAAATATAACCATATATATTATTACAGTCCCTTATGTACTTAATCGCTCATTGTTCCTGGATTGTATTGGGGAAAACAGCTATATATGCTCTTAGTGACTAATCGTAGCCTAGACTACAATACACAGTGGGCATAGCATTTGCTACATAGCTGTGTTAAGAGTAATGCAATCTTGGCTGCTTCTTTAGTATCATTAGGTTTATAGGTGTACAAATACCCAATCGATAAATTGTGATATCAACCGTAGCCTATGTTTAACCATTTTACTGCCGAGGTGCTGAGAAAATGTTATACCTAGACTAGCCAGGTTCATTTTCAAGATTTTTTTTTTATGCTTCAATTTAGGCATAGTTACCCTTTTATCCTTATACAAATAGGAGTATTCTTTTTCAAGAGACGTTACGCTTTAAATTTGCACTTGCCGTGAACTTAATTTCACATACTGTCATGACTAGTGTCCATTTTAAAAAGATGTACTGATCGTGTAAGCTTAACGCAATAGTGCTTAGGTGTGAAATAACCACAAAAAATATACCAGAAGAGAAAACTGAGAATGGAAATCCAATGTATTCCGTAAAATCTTATTATATTCTAAAAACACGCACTCTGTAGAGTTCAAAATCTATTCCGCAGCGCTGTACAGAGAACGCATTCACATCGGTCCCTGCCCCATTGGAGCTTACAGTCTAAATACCCTAACGTACAGAGAGAGACTAGGGTCAATTTTGATAGCGGCCAATTAACCTACCAGTATGTTTTTGGAGTGTGGGAGGAAACCAGAGCACCCAGAGGAAACCCACGCAAACACAGGGAGAACATACTCCACACAAATAAGGCCATGGTCGGAAATTAAACTCATGACCCCAGCACTGTGAGGCAGAAGTGCTAACCACTTAGACACTGTGCTGCCCAGACATATGTTGTTTCAGTGTGTACGAAATCCAAATATTTTAACACAATAATATAACTGTGAAAAGTTGCTGCCTGGACAGTTGGTCTTTCGTTAATTGTTTAAATTGTGTCTAGTGTGTATGCACGAATCGCCCGAGCGATCGGTCCTTCAGTCGTTAGTAAAATCGTTGTAGATAACACGGCGGTCAAAAAATTCATGAGTGTGTCCCTAGTATAACTAGGCCTTAGTAGAGTGGTGTCTCCAAGCAGACAGAATAACCCTTTTAATATTTTCCCAATGACTCTGGGGGATATTTACTAAACTGCGGGTTTGAAAAAGGTGGAGATGTTGCCTATAGCAACCAATCAGATTCTAGCTGTCATTTTATAGAATGTACTAAATAAATGATAACTAGATTCTGATTGGTTGCTATAGGCAACATCTCCACTTTTTCAAACCCGCAGTTTAGTAAATATACCCCTCTGTCTCTTATTCTCTGCATCCTAGTTTGCCTAATACCAGTGGTGTTTTATTAATGCTTACTACCACAAATATCACACAGCTTCGTCATTACTTCTACTGTACAGGGGAATGGCAGTGTGGCACCGAGAGTTTCCAAAATCGGAAGCAATGTGATGAATTCCTGCATTTTGATTGGCCGTGTTTTCATTTTTAAATGACTTCCAAAACTTCTTTTGGCATCACATTTGTGGAAAATACTATCAGCATAAAGAATCTGAGCTATTCTCCAGCAAAATAGTGAATTTGAAGTTTCATAAGGGTGAAAGGGAAAAAAAACGATTTGTTGGTTCACTGGCCAATCGTGGCATAGCTCTCTATAAAAAGCTGACGTCTCAAGCACTGTTATGTCTACTTTAAGGGAAACGCACTACAGATGCAAAAGACCAGTGCCAGATCTTAAAATTGTGGAACCACCTGCCAGATTAGCAATCATAGTTTATATTGAACTTTGTATGTGACTTCTCAGGCTCTAGGAAGGGAAGTCAGTCTAGAGAAAGCTGTAGTTATGGAATTGCAAAACATGTCATGGATTTTAACTAGGTTGAACTACACACATATTTAGTATACCCATAAAATAAAAGCAAGGCTCAGAATGGTTTTTTGTTTTTATGGTGGTAGGTAGTAATAATAGCTGTGGACGAAATTCAGGCTAAATGCACTTTCTTCTGTTTTCTTTGGTGCACAACTAAATAAAAAGTTACCTGAATCGTAACGATCAAAGAAATAATTTGGCGGGTAAAGTAAGATAAGCTGGTAATACGTGACCTGTTGTTGTGTACATGCAAATAGCATTTCGATATGTTATTATATGACTAAAGCTTTGTACACACTACAAGGTTTTCAGCCAACTATTGGGCCAATCACCCGACAAACGACTGTTCGGCCTGATATTGCATTAGTGTGCACGCTGCAGCGATAAACGATTATCGTTCCAAAGCACATCGTATCGTTTCATTTGATTTTTAAACCAAACTAAAAATCTCATTCAACGTTGGAACAATGTTCCAATTCTGCAGTGTGTACACACTCAAGATCAAGATCTCCATGGAGTTTACAGAGTCATGGGGCTAGATTTACTAAACTGCGGGTTTGAAAAAGTGGAGATGTTGCCTGTAGCAGCCAATCAGACTCTAGTTAACATTTATTTAGTACATTCTAAAAAAAATGACAGCTAGAATCCGATTGGTTGCCACAAGCAAGATCTCCACTTTTTCAAACCTGCAGTTTAGTAAATAATATACCCCTTGATCTTTTCAGTCGATGGTTATGACAGTTGAAGAGCACAGATCTGACGGTAAATCGTGTAAAACATTTAGTCTGTGCACATGAGTCGCCAAGCTGATCGGTACTTTTTTCTTTCAGTCGTTGATAAAATCGTTAAACATATTGCATCAGGTGAAATTTTCAGTCGTGTGATCTACTTTTTCTACTTTACTTTATATTGTACATTATTTATATTGGACTTTATATTGTACAGTAGATATAAGGATCCCAAAAATGTGCATTGCAGTGATGTGCCCTATTTTGGGCTAAAAATGTTCAAATCATGACAATGTGAACATTTTCTATTTCCGCCAGTGGATCATTCTGATTCTCCCCACCTGCTTCCAGTCTTACAATCTGTGTAGCACTCAGTGTATCTAGGCCATATAGCTAATTATAATGTATTGCATGGTTATTTGTACAGCTATAGAGCTAATGGCGCAAATGAAAAGTACAGAAATAAAAAGGGTTTTGCACCAATTTGTCTGCTGTAAAGAGTTTGCTGGTAGATATCAAAATTGCCTACGTATTTGTATACAGTAGTATATTAAAATGGGTGACGGTGTGATGAATAGAACAATTTGTGCAAGGGGAAAAGTCTGTGAATCTATTGTACTCCAGATTGTGAGAACTAAGTAGGGTGAACGATGGGTTAAAAAACTAAATTCAAATCAGGTGTTGTTGTTGCTCTGTTTGGACAGCGATGTACCATATTCAGTGGTCACAGAAGAGTAGCTTAGTTTGGGTCACTGAGTAATAGTTATTTTTCCCTATTACAATCCAGGAAGAATGAGAGTCGGGAGAGCTGTATATTCCATTTAAAAAGCAATAGACATATGCTTGCTGATTGGCTCCATTACATTCCGTGCACTGTGATTGGTCTCATTTTCCAGTGGGTTTTACTTAATATGCAAATTAATTCACAGCTGGTAAATCTCTGAAATTTGGCCAAACCATTGTCCACTGGGGGAACGTTCCTAATAGGTGTAAGTGTACTACATCTCATATCAAATACATTAGAGACAGCTCTCTTTACCCTGCCAGTCTGTAATGGTAAAGGATCATAATGTTAAAAAAAATAATTAGGTCTCTCCTGCACTTCTCTCCAGTTATCTAAGCAGCGATCACAGCTAGAGGTGAAAAATACTGACCCCAGGTTTCTCTCTGTATATTTTATTGAGCTCTGTTTTACACATTGTGAACCCTTAGAACTGTAAAGAGACTTGCACGGAATAGTAACCTGTTTTACTTATTCAGTTTAAATTACGATGAAAGCAAATTTGTGACTTGTGAAGTGTCAAATTTTGTGCCCCAGATTCTGAACAAATGGATTCCCAGCTCCCTAAGGAGCATCTGCTGACTTCCTGATGAGAGTTCATAGAAGTTCTTCCTATATTTGGCAAGCTGCGGAAGCATTAACAGATGAGAAAACATATCTCACCCATCTAATCTGCTCGGCATCAGTTTGCCTATTTGGGCAGAAAGCAGCCATTTCTTGCATAAGCAATGCAGAAAAAAACAGCTGTAGGCCTCATATATCTTTTCACTTTTATTTATCTGCCTACCAAATGCTATTTGGTGTGTTGTTTCTATTAAGTAATTGGCTCTTGTCGGAAAAAACTTGCACCAATACCCCCCCCCCCCCTTTTTCCCTAAAAAGGGGAATAAACCACAAAAAATACACAACAAAAGATCAACATTAATCAAATTTTTATTAGGACAGCATAAATTGATTTGGGAATTTATAAAGAGATTTTATTTAAAGGTCCAAGTACCAGAAAATTTCAATCACCGCAATATTTCTACAACTACATTCTGGTGTAAATGTATTAAGCTGAGAGTTTCTGGTGGGTTTGAATAGTAGAGATGTTGCCTGTAGCAACCAATCACATTCTAGCTATCATTTATTTTACACATTCTACAAAATTATAACTAATTATAACTTAATCTGACTGGTTGCTATAGGCAACATCTCCACTTTTCAAACCCGCTGGAAACTCACAGTGTAATACATTTACCCCCTTGTGGTTAAGAAAGAAGCTATTGCAAGAAAACGTTGCTTTTGTTCTTCTATTACCCCTTCTAAAGTGCAGACGACTTTATTTGCAGTTAAAATGCAGAAGACTTTTAAAATTGCATAAATCTTCCTAGACTACACTTTATGTACTTACTAAATCCAGTGGTCACAGTGGGAATTTAGAAGTGGTGGTTAGTAGAATGTAAATATATGGAATGTCATGGTTTTACAATGAAGGCAGTAGGAGCAGTGGCAGTATATACCTTTGCTTGTAGACCACAAGTAATAGCACTATGTATGTATTAAATAAGACAGGAACCAGGAATGACCCCTGAGGATCTCCAGTGGTCACCAGCCCTTCATTTGACCTTCCACCATTGACTACAACACTCTCGGGTCAATTTACTATTATGCGCCAGTAACAAAGATATTCTATCGCCACTTATTACGTTATCAGTGATAGAAAATACACAATTTATCAATAAAATAATGCCGGAGCTACTGTTTAATCCTTCTCTAATGTGCATAAAGAACATTTTATCACTCCTTTTTTACTGACCCAGGAATCTTTCCTTCTGTTTGCACTTTCGCATGTCTTACTGTGTGTTAATCTCTCTGTAGACTAGCTTATATGGTGAATTCCTCCTCTGATTGGCTTGGTCATGATCATCATCATTTATTTATATAGCGCCACTAATTCCGCAGCGCTGTACAGAGAACTCACTCACATCAGTCCCTGCCCCATTGGAGCTTACAGTCTAAATTCCCTAACACACACACACACAGACTAGGGTCAATTTGATAGCAGTCAATTAACCTACTAGTATGTGTAGGACTGTGGGAAGAAAGCGGAGCACCCAGAGGAAACCCAATCAAACACATAGGGAGAACATACAAACTCCACACAGATAAGGCCATAGTTGGGAATTGAACTCATGACCCCAGTGCTGTGAGGCAGAAGTGCTAACCACTAAGCTGCCGTGCTGCCCACGGTCTGTATTTTTTACATGCTGTTTTCTTAGTACTTATCATAACTTTCTTGGAGAACCATACAGGCTTTCTCTCCCTTTTATTTTTGCTAACATATATGAACCAAAGTGCTGTGGTGTTTAATAATGCATATTTTATTCTACTGTATCCTACCTATCAATTCCCTGTAAGAGGTTCGCTTAAATGATTTCTCACTTGACTAAAGTCATCCTTTCTAAATGTAAAACCTTTATTTTGGTACGTTCTGCTTTATGCTACCGGTATATTAAATCACAGTGACTGATGCTCAATAGACCCTAACTTCTCTCCTACAGACACATTGTATACTCCATTTGTGGGAACTAAATCTAGGCTCACTTCCTTGCATGTTAGTTCTCTAACTAATTGCTTGATCAACCTGATTGTGTCCTGTATACACAATGTTAATCCAAATTGGCACATAATGACAATATATTTATATAGTGCTGGCACTTTCTGAAGTGTAGTATGAATCATACTTGCCAACTCTCCCGGAATGTCCGGGAGACTCCCGCATTTCGGGTGGGTCTCCCGGACTCCCGGGAGAGTGTGGCAATCTCCCGCATCTGCTCTAATTAGTGCCAAAATGCAGCGATTATCCGGGAATTGCAGCATTTGGCTCTGCCCCCGCTGTCAAAGGACGCGATTTGCGTCATTGCGTCGCGGCAGCGGGGACAAAATGATGCAATTTCAGAGCCCCGCCCCCCGCCCACCTGCCACAGAGAGTCTCCTGGACACCAACTGAACAAAGTTGGTAAGTATGGTATGAATGGAGTAGGGAGACTGATTTACATGGTATATATTCTAAATTTCTTTTCATTTTTATTGTTAGAAATATGCAGCCCCCCCTCCGTCTCAACTTGACACTTTGCTCCTGACATGATTCTCCACACTTTCCCTGTTGTTCTGGTTACTGTTCAATCACAAAGAGAGAAGAGTACGATGAATGACATGATGAGAGGGACATAGGTGATACAGTAGGAGTACCATCTTTCCTTCTTCTGTCCCTACGACTTTCATACTGTCTGGCTTCTGCAGTGAGCAACCAATGACCAGAGATACCGGGGGAGAGGAGGAGAATGTTAGGGGTCAGGTGAGGATTTGAGAACCTGGGGCCTGATTCATTAAGGATGTTAAATTGTAAATTGTAACATGGTTTTGTCCAGGAGACTGAAATAAGAAACTTCTTAATTTAAGTTCCTTAATGAATCAGGCCCCTTGTTTCTGGCCTCGGATAAATATTTAACCTCTTCACATAAAACCCTAATAAAATGTAAATAAACTTAGGGCAATATTGTGTGTACTACCACCATAAAATAGGTTATATTATATATACTACCACCGTTCAGAAGCTAACATTTATTTACTGGGGCAGAGCAATAGCCCTATTAATTTTAAAAATATGGAGGCTATATGCAAAATAATTTCTATCATTAATTTCTTTTTTTCAGTGTTCTTTTTCTGTTCGCTCCATCCTGAGATACGTGATAAATAGACTAGAGAGGAGAGAGGAATTATCACTGGCAATTACAATTTTACAGTCAGTTTTGAACTCTGTGGACCATTGCTGCTCCCAACTGTGGTTGTCATTGACAACCACAGTCAGGAGAAAGAGGTCTGCATAGGAGTGCAATCCCCTTATCTGCATTAGGACATTTTAAAGATATTAATCTGCAGTATGCAACCAATTGATATGATGTGTCTAAACACCATTTTGCATTAAGGTTAAACATAGGTAAAATGTCATTTTTATTTATTCACCTTGTATATATGTTTTTTTCCCAAATCTTGATGTGCAAACCAGAAAAATGGTGCACTTGTGCAAAATGACTTGCTTAATGACACAAAACAGCATATAACAACAAAATGAAACAACAACACTATTGAAGGACATTTTTGAACATTCATAAATGACTTATTGAGTGCAGTTGTATGTTTTAGTTATACCATAACATGTGCCATGCCATAAAAGTGACACATTTATTCAATATCAAAGCAGCAACAAAAATAGTATCGGTGATAAATCATTTGTGCTGTATGTCATGTTAGGAAACAATTAAACAGTGACTGTAAGGCTGGGTACACACTTTAGGTTTTTCACCCAATTATGGTGTCAATCACACAACAAACTACTGTTAGGTCAGATATTGCATTAGTGTGTACGCTCCAACGATCATGTTATCATACCCAGCACATCATATCATTGGCTTGATTTTATAAATGGACTAATCTTGTTCAAAGATGGAACCATGTTGTTCCAATCCTGCAGTGTGTATACAGTAGGAACCGGTGGTGTCCGTAGATCTCTATGGAGGGTGCAGAGTCACGATCTTTTCAGCTGATGGTTATGACAGATGAAGAGCACAGATCTGAGGGTTAGTCATGTAAAACGTGTATAGTGTGTACGCATGAATCGGCATGCTGATCAGGACTTGCAGTCGTTGGTAAAAACTAAAATCGTTAACGATATCGTGAGAAATTTTCTGTAGTCTGTTCCCAGCCTAAGAAACACATCTAGGAGAATAAGAGAGAGAGACAGTAAGTAAAACCAAGGCTAAAAAAGATGGGTGACACAGTTAAGATAGGCAATCAAATATAATGCACAAGAAGAAACTTGTATAGAATTATAGAAAAACACAGACTAGAGAGGCAAAAGAGGTGATGTACAGTATTGTAACAGACTTATTACAGGAAACTAAGGTATCAGACCTTTGTGTCACTATGAAATTAGCCACTTGAGACTTTTAGAATGTTAAGTGATCCTCTATTAAATACAAAGTACAGATGAATTCATCAGAGAGCAATCTGACATGCTGTTTAAGATAGCTTCACCCAAGCATAATAAATGTAGGGGTCATACACCCTTACATGGAAAATTTAATATGTGCAGTTTATAATTGAACTCTACTTTGCACAGCAGGTACAAGGATACATTCCCAAGAGGAGAGAAGCAACGTGACATAACATATTGATCCATATCCATATTACAGACACTTGGCAGAACAGACCTACACCCATATTAATCACCACACGTATCTTTACATCAGTTCTTTGATGAATTTGGACGGGTGTATACCCGATTCACATGCGTTTGTAAAAAAAAACCACCTTACATTCAGTATGCCTTAATGAATCGGGCCCTTAGTAGAGAAAAAATTTACTGCCACTCAATACTAAACATAAACTGAACTATTTCTGTGTCACATAAATTCCTGCTCACATATTTCTTTGCTAACATAGAAGCTTTTGAAAAAAATCACAGTGTGCGTAGCCGGGCAGACATTGGTGTCACCCAGCAAACATACTAAATAAACATACTAAATGATACGTCTCACAGAGGTGACAATTCCCAGACCCTTTGCAAATCATTTACATTTTTTTCTTTTCAAGTTCCCTAAATTGCATTTTCACCAGAAAGAAAAAAATCTTATTTTTTTTCTGGCATCAAGGAGAAAGATCTCACTGCTTTGATCATTAAACTGTTTTCATTATTTAGACCTTGACTTGATCTCTGACAATGCTCCTGCCTTTACTAAAGAATGCACGCTTTTTTCTGTTGTTTCATCAGAGGGCAATGCCATATGGAAGCGTCCTAGTTCCTTTACATGTTTTTCTATTGGCTGAGACTGAAATGTTAGTTATAGTCCTAACTCTTTAAGAGCCATGAGTACTGGACAGCACAGTAGAAGCCATATAAGAGCCTCTGATACATATTGATCTGTACCGGCAAAATGAATCACCTCACCTCCCCTGCTTTGGTTCTCCTTGGTACAGTTATAATGTGAGAAATGATCAGACATTCACTGATCTTTTTGTTTTCACACCTCACTAGTCCATACTTGCCAACATTTTTTTTTCTTTTTCCGGGAGATGCCGGCTGGGACGTGGGCGTGCAGGGGGCGGGGCTGCGAAATCGCGTCATTTTGGCCCCGCCCCCGTGACGGAATGACGCAAATCGCGTCATTTTACAGTGGGGGCGGGGCTAAACGCCGCGATTCCGGGTGAATCGCGGCGTTTAAACTAAATTTTTCCCCCTTCCTATCAGGGAGATTGCCACACTCGTCCGGGAGACTCTCGCAAAATGCGGGAGTCTCCCGGACAATCCGGGAGAGTTGGCAAGTATGCACTAGTCCTTAACTGGAGTAACAACAAGAAGGACAGGCCTTCACGTCTCATGTGCCTGAAAACACTGCAATGTCTGCTGCCATTACTGATGTACATAAAGTGAACAGGTACACGAAGACTGTGATTGATTTAAATGCTTGGAAGGGCTCCAATTAGCTGTTCTAAAGGTTTCAGATACTCCCACCAGATAATTAATAGAGTAAACAGTCTGTAGTGAATTTTCAGAAATGGTGTTTCCATCACACAAACAAAACAAGGTACAATACACATTGATCACCTTACATACTTTAAACAGCATATTTAATTAAAAAGAAATAATAAGACATTGTAAACCAATGCACAATGTACTAGAACAGTGTTTCTCAAATCCACTCCCCATAGAGCCCTCACAGTGCAGGTTTTCCAGGTCACAAGCAAAATAATTAGTCCCACCTGTTGATCATTCATAATGTATCAATCAGTAATGAATACACCTGTGCTACAGCAAGGAAATATGGAAAACATGCCCTGTTAGGGAGCCCTGAGGACCTGATTTGAGAATACCTGTGCTAAAATATTGTATTCCAAAGTATCTGAGGGCGCTGCACTCCTACATGCACAAAATAAAAGTATAAGAGTATAGGAAAAATATATAATATTTACTAAAATAAAATTCATTGCACTAAAATGTCCAATATATAAAATAATGCTAGAATTATGGATATTTATATAGTCCCTATTATTTTGTTGAGTTATAGCAAGATATATATTAATAAATGAAATTGGAACATCAGTGATCAGATGAATGAATAACCTTAAACTCACTTAAAGAATCATTGTGCCCTATTTTGACCAAATTAATATATATATTATTGTTATTAATGTGCTATAAAAATACAATAATTCAAAAAAGTGCTGACCAACAAAATCAAATATCCAGCAATATTGAATAATTCAATAAAAATAAGCATATATTACGCAGTCCACGATTGTAAGAACAAAGAAATCAGAGTGAGCTTAAGTTATAAGTCCATAAATTAGAGTGTGTAAAAATGATTCAAACAATGCATTCAGTGTAGCTTTTGTGAGCATAAAGTTAATGAAATATCCAGGTTATTTCCAAATATGGTGTCTTCAGTTTGGTTTAAACTTTATATGTTGTTGCTCTTGTCATACAGAGAACATTTATTGTTAGGAACCATTTGACAGCAAAAACTTAAAAAAAAACAGAACTGGGAATAAAATGAACAGTGTATATCATTGATTCACGATTATGATTTATTTCCATCCGGTGTGTACACTGAACATCTGAATGGCTAAATGCATGAGTGAAATTAACTAATTACTATTTTAAAGTAAATATCCAGTGTTCACTGTGTCTGGATGTTATAGTTAATATAGAATCTGGAATAAGATGAAATGTATTTCATTAGCTCACATATAGATTACTCCTATCCCGTGTGCGCACTGAACATCTGCGTGTGTTCAGTGTAAAATAATTCAAATGAATGAATGAGACCAATCATAATTCTGCAGTCAATATCTGGTCTATACTTTATCTAGATTCTATCATTTGTTTGATTAGGTGAATATTCCTCAAGGTTCTTTCATTGAACTGGAAGGGAAATGATTAAATAAATGCAGCTGTCACAGCCTCTGATTGGTCGATAATTGCTTCACACAGGGCCACGTTGTGGTAATTAATGCTAATAGCAGGCTGGTAGGCCGTGTTAGGCTAGGTCTTACTGAATATTATCTCTGTGCCACATTTGACAAAAAAGGTTTAATGCTTCTGGTCCTTCATTTTTTATTTTAAATTAGTGAAGACTCAAAAAAGGCTTAAATTCATTAAACTCTGTTGAACTGAGGTAAAGAAGGTGATAATCACCACATAATGAAATTATTTAAGTAAGTGAAGCAATATCTGTGTGTCCCCTTTTTTTTCTTATCTGGTAGAGTAAGTATTACAATATATATATATATATATATATATATATATATATATATATATATGATTTCTACTTTCCCCAGTGCTGTTCTTCTCTGTACATTTTCTGTTGTTTTGGTGTAGTGTTTGCAATAGACCCTGAACTGGCTGCAGTGGGGAGTAGATAAAATACTACTTATAGTACTATGTTCTATTATTACAGACCAAGGGCTGGATTTACTAAACTGCGGGTTTGAAAAGTGGAGATGTTGCCTATAGCAACCAATCAGATTCTAGCTGTCATTTATTTAGTGCACTCTACAAAATGACAGCTAGAATTTGATTGGTTGCTATAGGCAACATCTCTCCTTTTTCAAACCCGCAGTTTAGTAAATCTAGCCCCAAGACTTTTAATTTGATACATGATGTGCCCTGCTCAGACAACAGCATCATAGAAAGTAGTATGCTATTAATATATAAATAAAAGTACATTCACCAATTGTATAATGTGTATGAATGAAAATCAACAAGCAAATAATTGGCAGGAATAACTGCAACTGAAAGTAGAGCAATGCTGAATTTTCACTATCGTTATCTATATAAGCTGCAATTCAACATCTGAGTCCATATGCTTCAGAAATATTTGCCTTTATTATTCTGGCAAAAACATTTTACAGTGAATTTGATTAAGTCTGTCATCAGAGAGGAGTGTAGGCAGGTCTTACCAGCTTTACTTAATAAATGAAATGCAAAGCAAGTATACTGCCAGGAGAGATGGCCTAAACTGTTTTTGTCATTTGGTTACAAAATGACAGCTAGATTCTGATTGGTTGCTATAGACAACATCTCCACTTTTGAAACCCGCTGGAAAACTCTCAGCTTGATACATTTACCCTGTCATCACATTGTATGTAAGAATATCTCAAAAGGTTTAATTCATTTACTACGTAGATTAGATAGGTAACATCCAATATAGACCTCATATGTATCCATTGTTAGGTTATAAGGAATGTAATTCAGTGTAAGGGGCATATAAGATCACCCCAATTCTTAGGAGGCAACACATCTGTTGCTTTTATCTTCATGTGTAGTAATACATTTAAGCTTCAAAACAGCGATCTAATCCAATTTTGGGATTGATCAAATTACTAGTAGGAAGAGCGATGGTTGTAGAAAAGTCTCTTTGTTTATTTAATAAATATTTAATGTCAGGTTTTTACAATCTGTGTTTATCTATGTAAATGGCTGTTTTATTACACCTGATAGCTTTTCTTAATTACTTATATCCATAGTTTGACCTTGTTTAGGTTTGTACTGGTAAATACAGTATATGACGGAACCCTAATTATGAGCCAATTACGATACTAATTGGACAAGAGCTAACTATCCAATCATTTGCTGTCAATCAATTTGTTGGCTATTTAAACTGACACAATCAGGATTCATGCACTTCCCATTGAGAAAGTCAAAAGAGTGACGAAACGCGTGTGGATCCCGCCCCCTTTTTGCTGTCACATTGAGATCTGCTGACAAGAAGTGGCGCGTGCATTCTGCAGTGGAACACATTCCGACTCTCTTCATATGACATTGTTCAAGGAACGTTGTCCTCTTACATCAGCTTCTATCAAGAAGCCGGCCAACGCTTCCCCTGAACCATCACCATTAAGGAGAGATCGCCTAATATCAAGTATTGTAGAACATCTTACTATCATGAGAATCTTTCTGTTCCCTTTGGGATGTGACTGATATCGGGGCACTGAACATATTTTATTTTGTTCACCCACGTTCTATCCACTGCTGTTTGGGACTTCCATCAGGCTACTCACTGCCTACCAAATTAAGAGGACTTGCTTCTATATGATGTTACCAGTTATTATTTTATTTCCTGAGTTTTATGGTACTGTGTTTTATTAATTTTTGCAATGGATCGTTTCTATTAAATAGTTGTTGTGTATCTTTTCGTGGTATTAGCTATTTACATTATAACTGAGTACGGGTAATTAGAACTGGCTCTATCCCATTTTCTACAGTTACCTTTTGACAGGTCTGGACAACCTATTTGATCTTTAGCAGCAGATCTGTGCTTAATTTTGTATTTATTGTGCACACTACCTGTTTATGTGAATAACTCCTCACCAGCCTTGACATCCAGCTCATGAACACCCAGTAGTACAAGATGAAACACCCACAATACAGCAACATGTGCTCTTTATAAAGAGCTAAAACCAGTCTCCACCCTGGTCATGAATTCAAATAAGCACTTGACATACTGTACCAATCATAGAGGATGTTTGAGCGGGGTGGCCAATCAATGAGAGGAGGTAGACTTTACTGACCCAACCAATCAGGGCTAGGTTTAAGTGGGTAAATGGACACGGCCTTTATGAGCATGTGTGGTTCATTTCTTCCCTTGCTTTTTAAGGAGACAGCCTATGTTCCTTACAAACAGCATATAATAGACAGCATATAATACACATTTATTATTACACAAGTTAACCCGTGCATGATACTCATGCATTCTAGTCAAATCAAGCTACTTAAGGTCTTAAAAAGGTTCTTATCATGCATTTGGGCCATAGCCCAGGCCTCCTCAGGGGAAGAGCGTTACTTCCCGACGCAAGCGCCCTTTTTAATGTGTGTTCATGAGGTAAAATTACCTCACGAAAATGAGTTTGACCCCTCAACTCGTAAATTTAGCCTTTACTACCCCTCCCACGGGGGGGAAGGGGGGATGATGGAAGTTAACTGACTTCACTATTCTAATTTTTTTGTCAAATAATGTCAGTATACCAAATTTCAGGTCATTTGGATGAGCCCTTTCTGAGAAAATAGTTTTTTACACACACACACACACACACACACACACACACACACACTAACACACGCCGCTAGGCTTTTACTTTTATATATTAGATAATGCTAAGAATTTAGTAGGTCAGTGTAGTATATGACTCCACCCAGCAGGTGGCGCTGCACCATGAGCACTCTGTCACCCGGTAATTTTTTCCACACACAGACTAACACACGCCACTAGGCTTTTATATTATAGATGTTTAGCGACAGAGAGAAGCTGTAATCACAGGGAGCAATGAGTTATTTAAAATTGGAATTTAAATGATAAATAGCAATAAGATATAACAAATATACAATGCTCTATAATTTAACAAAGAACTGTATCATTGGCACATTTCCACACTATTTTGAACTCAGACATAAAGGGCCCCCTTGTATTCATTTAAGGTAGGAATCCCCCCGCCTAACTGAGACAAGAAACTAATTTATATCTGATGTCTTGTGTTCAATGTCCCACAATAAGCCACTGGCAGACTATCACTCTTTTGCAGCCCTGGTCTTAGTGCAAATATGAATTGCAGTTAACAACAAAATGTATACATTCATAACATAGATCATGGTTAAAACTAGAGATGCTCAGGCTCGGTTTTCTGAAAACCGAGCCCACCCGAACTTAGGGGATCCGAGTAGGTTCACAAGCCGGCTCGTTGCTTTCGTGCATCCTCGGATCTGAATCGAGGCAAAACGTCATTGTTGCGTTGTCGGATCTTGCGGGTTTGGGATTCCATAAGTACTTCCCTCCCCAGGAGATCCAGCACCACTGCTGACACAGAAACAGGGGTAGCAGTGTTATTGTCACTCTCCAGTCTCCAGTGACATTGCTCAGTGCCATTGCTCACACAGAAACATGGGTAGCAGTATTCTTATCACTCTCCAGTCTCCAGTGACATTGCTCAGCGCCACTGCTCACACAGAAATAGGAGGGGTAGCAGTGTTCCTGTCAATCTCCAGTCTCCAGTGTCATTGCTCATACAGAAACAGGAGGGGTAGCAGTGTTCCTGTCAATCTCCAGTCTTCAGTGTCATTGCTCATACAGAAACAGGAGGGGTAGCAGTGTTCTTGTCACTCTACAGTCTCCAGCGACATTGCTCAGTGCCTTTGTATCCTAAGTAGAGTCCATACTCTATGAGAAACAAGGAGCGTCGATGGCGGTAACAAGTTAACCTCTCCTTTCCTTGTACTGGTGACATTTATTTTAAGTATACCTTGATCCCAAAATAGTCAAAGTACAGTTTCTAAGACTTGTAGGCATTAAGGATAATTTCCTGGAATGTGTAGAAAGGGATTTTGTGGATGTGGATCTTTGGTTGAATGTATCTGCATCTCTAGATCTCAGATCTCCGTGAGCTCAGACAGCCCCAATAGGTGGTATTAGCACAGAGGGCTGGCGGCTTTTATTCTAATCCAATTCTTGACAGAAGAAGGATTTTTTTCTTACAGCTTTTATGTACTTAGAAAAACAGCCGTTTGCAATACCTCGCTCCATTCTATTGTTTAACCTGTTTAAGCAGGTGAGAAATAATTCAGCATGTAGCAAGCAGATGGGAATACATGACATAAGTCACTTTTAGAAATATTAATGAGGTTCTTCCACTCTGGACAAAAACCCAGATACAGCAAGGACAGCAGATGTAGTGACGTAATAGTATCCGTGTCTTTATCAGGCAGTTGGGACCAACATCTGTGCATGAGAGGTGCTACTCTATATATTCATAGAACCTACGACAGATGTATATTAACGAAGCATGTGATAATATGAAAACAAGTCATATAATTTTTAAAAAATGGCATTTTTTTAAACTCCAGATTTGCCTGGTATATTAGAGTATTTTGAATTGTCTGGTATATATATGAGCTTTGCATGGAAATACAGTTTGTTTAACCTGAATGAAAAGTACAATATAACAATCATTTTGAGAATGATAATGTGTTGAGATTTATTTTAATCAGTAACGCATTATATTCCAGATTTTTCGGTTTCGGCCATTAAAATGAAATTACGATTGGCTTTGAGATAAAGCAACCACTACCAAATCTTTATCCGCTGCCGTTGCAGCCGAAACATTACAGATAACGGATGATTTAAAAGGCTTTGTTTGATGTTACATCTCTACGTAGCTGTTCTGAGAGAGGTCTCTTCCAAATGTCACACATTGCTCATCGTGACATGTAGGATAAGTCAAACTAATGTTGCTCCCTCCCAAATGGCGCTGTTCATGTTGTGTGATAAATGGGGGTACACAAGCTTGTGATTAATATCTCACCTGCTTGTACAGAGCTACAACCTGCTGATACACTCACAGGTGTATGTGTATTACAGGCGCTCCGGTAAGTTAACCTTAAATGCCTTAAAAATTCTTAATACAGGTCTGTTTGAGTAATGTAAATGCCACGTTTTACTTAGAAGTAAGACTGAATGTAGAAAGCGGGGTAAACTCTGTTCATGGAGTTTTAAAACATTAGTTGACCTTTCACTACATTATAAAGATAAACACTAAGGGCTGAAATGAATACTAGTAGCACTCTGTAATCCCTACAGGATGCCTTCTCAGTAATATAATGTTTGAACAATAGATTCATGCATGTTATTAACATAGATATCCATCTCTTCAGCCTTTAAGTAGACTCTCCATTCATTTTGTGTTCAGTTGCTTACTACTTACAGGATATCAGTTTCCATATGCACTCTCACACTCCCTGGTCTGCAGTAGCATGCACAGTAAATTATGTAAGCAGGGTAAGTGATTGATAGACAGGGAATATATTTATTAGAGATGCTCAGGCTCGGTTCCTGAACTTAGGGGATTGCGCTTTTTTTTTCGGATTCGAAAACGAGGCAAAACATCATTGTGACGTCGTCGGATCTTGGACCTCGCGAGTTTTGGAATCTATAAATACCGTCCTCCACGGCGATCTAGCGCCATTTGAGAGAGGGACACAGAAGGGGTAGCATAGAGTGTAGAGCAGTTGGGCAGGCAAAGTTAGAGAATTGAAAGAGTAGGGGGTAGCAGTGTTCAAGAAAGTCTACAGTGAGAAGAGCTCCATTGGTAATTCTCATTGCAGAAAAATACAAATACTAGTGCTGTCAGGGTTGGTGTAATTGTGCAGTCCAATTCTACTGTGTTATGTAGGTAACACACAAAAAGGAGAGCTGTGTTGGTAATTCTCATTGCAGAAAAATACAAATACTAGTGCTGTCAGAGTTGGTGTCATTCTGCAGTCAAATTCTACTGTGATATATCGGTAAAACACAAAAACGAGAGCTGCGTTGCTAATTGTCATTGCTGAAATACAAATACTAGTCCTTGCAGGCTTATTCTGAATTTGCACCAAAAAGTGTACAGTGTTATATAAACGCAAAGAGGAGAGCTCCATTGCTCCATTGAAAATTGTCATTGCTGAAATACAGATAATAGGTCTGCAGTCTTTGTTTGAAAGTGTATGAAAATAATATTGTGATCTGTGAGGTGGTCAAAACTGACTGCAAATGACTTGAAATTAGTGTTTTTGAGGTTAATAATAATGTAGGAACAAAAAAAAAGAGCAAAATTATAAGATTTTAGCATATTTTAGCAATTTTTCTAAAAAAAATACAGATCCAAAACCAAAACACAGGAGGGTGGTTTTGCCAAAAGCAAAACACGAAGCTAATCTAGATCCAAAACCACTGCACGGGGGTCAGTGAGCATTATATGGGCCTGGTTTATTATTCGGAGGTATGTCCATTTGAGTAGCGTATCTTTCATGAAATAACCCTGCGCAGGCTTCGAAAAGGACCTTCTGCCAATGGACGCAACTGCCTGCAATTTGTCAGGATCTGCCTGCAAGGTTATGCATTACATGCTACTTTGCTTGGCAGCTCCTGCCTTTTAACTTTATTAGTGTGTATTTGCAGCAGTACCTCTGATCACCAGAGGTGCTGCTATCTTGCCTTTCATGTTTGCATTAGGGGTTAACACTTTCTCCAATTATCCAATGCACCTGGGTGTGTTCTCATTTCCCATATATATACACCTGTTCCTCCCAGCAGTCATTGCTGGTTAGTGTTGTCCCATCCTGTTGTCACATCCTGAGGTTATTCTCTGTGGTCACTTCCTCCTGTTTGTGCTCCTGGATTTATGTTGCTGGAGATCTATTTCAACATACAACCTGCTGACCTGTTCCTTATGTGAACCTGGCACTTATCTGTGCATTTCCCTGTGCATGCTGCCTGGAATATTTCCTCACCTCCCATTTACCTGCAACTGCTGTATATCTGGTAAATTCTGCAAGCTATTATGTCATCAACTGTTCATACTCTCCAGCAATAAACATTGTTTGTTTTTTCACCTATCCATGGCTCCTTAGCTGTATTTCTACATTGATCCGTGACACAATTCATGCGCTAACACAAATGACACTTACTGCAGCCTATGACTTCAGAGGTGGACCGGGGAGAGAAGGTAGTGTAACGTAGGTAATGTACAGTAAAGTGTTCCAACACTGATGCGGCTCAATTAAGTCTGGGATTTGTCGTAATTTCGCTTGCTTTCACCCGTATTATTTGCACCAGCTGCATGGCAGGTGTAAGTTCCCCCCCGATCAGGGGCGTCCTGGGCCGGGGGGCAGCGGCCCGGGCCGCTCAGTCCAACCGCTGTTAGGGCCGGGCCCTAACATGCGATGCGGCCACGTCAGAGCACAGACGTCCACATCACATGACACGCGATGCGATCGCGTCATCAATTACGCGGCCGTGTCACGTGATGCGGCCACCTGTGCGCTCCCCCGGGCTAAAACTTGCCAGCCCGCGCCTGCCCCTATAGTGAGAACTAACACGCCATAGTCTTTGTTTTAAAAACTATACGTATGTGTGTCACTAGATAGTGCAAAACTTGTGTATACAAGCAAGATAGACTATTAAAAGGCATTGTATGTACAGTATGCTTTCAAAACATTTATGTATTTAATGTAAATGAATAAAATTAAATAATTTTTTTAAATCCTTATTTTTATGCATGATTATACTGTTAATAGTGTATGTACATCGTATTCCGAATTGAAGATGAGTACAGGTCTAAGTGAACAGCAGATGCATCCACTTGACAACAGACTCACCCCGTATTACAAGCGGTTCACTGGTTTGGGTGTTTATCATCTCCATCAGCAGCAGCAGCTACTTACACCCGCATATAAAAACAGCAACTATGTCCTAGTCTGAATCCGTACGCAGTTACTCCAACACGCCCTGACTGTAAATCTCCTAGGTTAGAACACCCCTTCCCTCCCCCGATCCCGCGTCAGGCACAAGGAGTCGTAGGTGTCAAAAAGTCGCAGTTCTGTATAGTTGTAGCTCATAGGTTCAATTTCTTAGCATGTCCAGCGCAAAAAAAAGCAAATATACACTAGGGGCGTACTTCTCACTCTGACTCTGGGTATTTAATCTTTAGTCCTACATAGGAAAATGTATCACTTGCACATTTGCATATATTGTGAGCTTTTATGACCTGTCACATTGTAGGAAGGAGGCTGTACGCCCTGTCTGCTTTTATGGCATGTCTGGCATGTCTACTTGTTCTGGTCCTGGGGTCCGGCTTTCTGATTAATTAGTATACTCAAGTCTCCACTACATAATTCATTGTGTGTTTCCCTCCTGAGGCATCGCCGCCCAGGCAGATAAGGTTTAATGTAAGCTACTGGCTTTGTGTGCAAAACACATTATGGCATTTTTCATAATTATCCTTAAAGTAATTAACAGACAGAGAATTAATGAAAGGGAATGTGCTGCGATACCCGTAGAAGCGGTGAAAGGTAACTGTGAAATGTAGATCATAAGGAAAGTGCTGTGCTGAAAAAGACAGACCCATTGCCAATCTATCCTAGCGGGTTCTAATAAGAACCTGTTATGGCAGGAATGAGATGGTTTTGCAGGTGTTGCACTTAATAGTGAAGGATCTCTTGCTGAAAATTCTATAGACAGTTATTGAGGTCTTTAGAATTCTTATGAAATCTAGGATCTGCTGCATGAATTGTCTTTTGTCAGTTGGATAAGTAATGTTATTTTGTTGGTCAACAAAATTCATACAATGGCAAAAAAAATTGATATGGTTAAAGAAAACTAGATTTTGTCGTTTAAAACACTTTTTGTTGTCATGTAACACTTTTGCATTTAATAGTCACAATTTGTATGATATTGCATCATTTATGTGAAACAATGTTGTACAAAATAACGCTTTAGGAGTACATTCCATAGACCCAGCAGATCAATGTAAACTGAATCAAGTAGAATCGAAATGCCTTAAATCAGGCATAGTCACATTCATATTCAGCACGGAGCGGATGTAAAGATACAAATTTAAAATGTTTTTCTCTCCATAAAATACATATATGAGGATGTTGTGAATCTGCTGTACATAAAGTGCATGTTTACAGTTGCTCCTGGTTGTAAACACATGTTCTAGCTGCATACACAGCCGTCATCACCAGTAATTGGCAGTTGCACCTGACCTGTAGCTGGTGCACATGATATGACAGATAAACCATATATCTTTGCACACTGACTACGCGCAAACGCCCATTTCCCTCATTGTTCCGTCCATGAAGTCGTAGGACCTCATTTAGAGTCAGATGCAAAGTCCGTGTAAGAAGTGTAGGAGTGGGAGTGTGCCGCAGCTTGGTAGGGTATTACCAGCGGCATGCAACCCCAGTTGCGTCCCACTCTTAATACCCTATCGAGCTGCGAGCAGTTCCTGCAGCTAGCTAACGCTTGCACCACCTAATTCCTGCCGCACAGCTTTAGCCCTGTTTTGACGTGTGTTGCGTCTGCGCCTCACTGCGACTAGGATTTATTTACATGGTCGCGCCTTCACAAATCCGTATTCCTCCTATTCTCTTATGGTGAGTCGCAAGCTGTCGCAAGTGTTAATTGCGTCCAAGATGCAGGCGGATTTGGTGCTTTCTGAACATGCGTGATATTGTTTTCTTGTTGGATGCGCCTAAAACAGACTTTGCGTCTAACTCTAAATGAAGTCTGTAGACTGTAGTGAGGATACTTTGCGCTCAAAGATGAATTGGACGTTGCTGCTATAACTGGTGTATGGTCCAGTAATGGGCATGCACAGAGCAATATTGTGCAAAATAAGGCACTTATCGGCATTTAATAAATCAGGCCCTGAGTGTATTCGTGCTAACAATATAGACCTTTAGGGCTAGATTTACTGAACTGCGGGTTTGAAAAAGTGGATATGTTGCCTATAGCAACCAATCAGATTCTAGCTGTCATTTATCTAGTGCATTCTACAAAATGACAGCTAGAATCTGATTGGTTGCTATAGGCAACATCCCCACTTTTTCAAACCTGCAGTTTAGTAAATATATACCCCTTAAGGCTATATTGAAATTCTCCACTAGTTGTAATAAAGATTAAAAAGTAATATACTGAACAGAAAAGAAAAGACTGGAATTGTCACATGCTCAGGCAGATGGTGGTTGGGGGCCCAGGGCCCAAGTTTTTTGTGGGAGGAGAAGGAAGTGACTATAGGGGTTAGATTAAAAAAAATGGAAGCACTAGACTATGAAGGGATTGAAAATGGTTGTTTCCGTTTGCTACACTGCAAGAACATTCGTTGTGCTGATTTGCTGTTATTCTTTTGGTTGTTTGTACCGTGTAAATCCGGTGTCACTGCATTACACATTGTGGGGAGAAACAGGACGTGTGCAAGTACTGATAAATGGGAGGACTGTCAGATTGGTGGCGCAAGCTTTAATTGGTGCATCTGTGACCAAAAAGGCCACACAAAAATAGCGGCATACACCAACAATGGGGAAGCGTCATCAGCTAAGAGGATTAGTGGTCACACACCACAACTAATCTGATCAGCAGCGCCAAACAGTGAAGAGGATACTGTCTAAAGATCATAGAACTGTTGCAGCAAATGTGACAGCAGTACTCCATATTTATCTGGAAGGCCCCGCTTCCACAACAACAGTCCGACGAGAGCTCCACAAAATCCAGCATCCAGGGTAGAGCTGCAATTGCCAAACATCTGATTACTGACACTTAATATGTGTCATCCTTCGCATTGTTCCCTACATCAGGCTGGATTCACGTGTGGAGAACTCCCAAGGAAACTTAGAATCTGCAATGCCTGTTCCAACTGTGGAACACAGAGGTGGATCTGTGATGGTTTGGAGAGCAATGTCTTATTATCCTGCTTGTCCAGGGGAGGGCTGGCAAATTATAGCCCAGGAAGGGGGAGGCAAAACTCGACTCAGCAGCCTATTAGAGACATTTTACAGGAAGAAAATTCCAGCCAAGTGACCCAGCCCAAGGTAGTACACTGTGGGACCGACCAGTGGAACTAAAGCGCAAATCAAGTTGCCAGTTCCACGTATTCACAGCGACACCACCAAGTGGCAGCTATGTATGGCGCAGGTGCCAGGGCGATAAATTAATATTAATTTGTGACGATAAGCAGGTCTTCCAATTAAAATATTCCCTGCAGTCTGGAACTGCAGAGGTCTCTCTTCTACTTGTCTATGGATGATATTTTCATTTTCATGCAGAGAAATTATGTTCTCTGTTTAGGACAATGTATTCACATTTTATTATATAACCTTTATATAAAAATAGACTTACGTTTTATTTTCAAAATTATATTTTGGGTGAAAATAATAATGTGGTTTATAACAGTACCATGAAAACCAGGGCTCCTTAGTCAATGTTATATATTTCAGTGCTTAATGCAAATGTTTTAATTATGCATGTGGCATAGATTAAAAAAGATTTATTGCAATTAATATGCTTGGGGTTGTGTAAGGTGGCAGCAAGATGTTTCTTTGTTTGTATATGTTTCCTTGTCCTTACTCAGCTTATTATCATTGTAAATCTGATATCTATGTATAAGAAGTTCCATGTGGAATTTGTCATCAAGCATTGTGGAAGATTTAGGGCTCGATTTACTAAACTGCGGGTTTGAAAAAAGTGGAGATGTTGCCTATAGCAAACAATCAGATTCTAGCTGTCATTTTGTAGAATGCACTAAATAAATAACTCTAATTTGATTGGTTGCTATAGGCAACATCTCCACTTTTCCAAACCCGCAGTTTAGTATATATACCCCTTAGGGGGAGATCTGTTTTTACCAAATCTGCTATATTTGCTAATGAGGATTTACAAGGCGACTTGCAATTTGTCTAATCTAGTAAAAGTAAATGAGTAAGATCTCCCATTCATTTCAATGGACAATGCATGAGAATGGACACAGAGGATATGCATTGCTGATTGAAATTAATGGAAAAATTATAAAAAATAAATGAATTAAAAAAAACATTAATTTATTTTGTTCAGTAAAGAAAATAATGAAATACTAATGTGGAACTGCAAGTTCTACATTAGCTTTTCATTGCTTTGCTGCTAGTGCTGTTGTTTTCAGTGGGGGCTTTAAGTCTGTACAGGCTCAGCCAATCACAGGTTTTTCTTTAGAGATCCTTGAAAATTTTGAACTGGTTTAAAATTTCGACTGAGCTAGTTCGATGTTCATGCTACAATCTTCAATAGACCCAAATCGATCTTGTTTGAGGTTCGTCATTCACCTTAAAGTATTTTAAAATATTTGTGTATATTGGGCTATATTAAAGTAATAACCTTAAAAAATAATGAAAAGCATCTTCATTTTTTTTTTTTCAATTGAACAGCAAACGCTAGTGTGTGAAATTCTGAGTTTCTGGTCGCCTTTAAAAACTTTTAAAATGCATCAATTTAAACTTGAACATGCTCGAGCATCTCTAGTTACTTTACATGCATTTTGCATTAAGTCATCCATGACATCTGCCAAACCTGTGCTCTTAATTGGCTAACAACTCTTCTTAAACAAGTAATCTGACCTATAAGTCTATGGGGAGCCATACAGACTGGGGTGTCTCAGGCGACTTCATCATACATGTGATTTAAGATGAGTTCTATATAAGTTACTTGGAAAAAGCACAGGGCCTCAACAAAAACCATCAGGAAGTTGATGGTTCTGGCAACCAAGAAGACTCCATTGACAGGGGCGAACGCAGGATTTTTCATATATATATATATATATATATATATATATATATATATATATATATATATATTGGAAACCCCCTCTTAAAAATCCTATATTTATACAGAGATAGAAAGCTGCTGCGCATGCTAAATTGTACAGCAGCCGCGGCGCTGTCAAAGAAGCATCCGCGGACGCTTCTTTGACAGCGCCGCAGCTGCTGTACTGTACAGTGCTGTGTAAGGGCAATGTTTAGCGCCCATTCGTTCGTGGCGCAGAGGGGTTCCGGAGAACCAGAAACCCCCCCTGAATGCGCCCGCCCCTGATTGATTGAAGGAAGCTTGTCATAGGGGATTTAGTTGTAAGGGACTTGTAAGACTTGTAGAATTGTAAGACTCGTCTTAGCAGCCTATTACACACATTTAAAAAAAAAAAATGCAGGTAGCCCAGAGACCCAGCCCAGGCTAGTCCACTACGAGACTGGCCCAGGGGACTGTGAAGGAGAAAGGACCTGAGAGGTCCACTCCTGTCATACCCACTATGCTGCAGAAAAGAGAGGATGAGTGAATGGACTGCAGACGAGAGATAGGGAGAAAGGGTAAACAGCCACATCAGAGTGAAAAGTAAGGAAAGAAAGTACAGAGTAAGCCAAAGGGATAGAGAAAGAACTGGGAGAGGTATAGAGAGAATGGCTGTGAACGGGATAAATACACTAGGGAAAGTGAAAGCATAATACTATGGGGAGGAGTGAGATAGAGATAAAGGGGGTAAAGAAAGTACATGGTAAGAGAATGAAGTTGAAGAATAAAACGTTTTTTTTAAAAATTCTACTCTTGTGGTAGCAGTGGATGTCGTTACCAGAACGGGCTGTACCGATTTCACTGCTTGATAAATAGGGTCCCCCAACGAGGGTTATTGCCAGCAGTAGTCCCATTAATATATGGGTAAAACTGGAAACTAGCCTTTTTGCCTGCAATTACACCTATTTTCTTCAGCAGAAGGGTTTTTCTGCTCTGTGAGTTTTATACCTAACATTATATTTTAGGGATGGGTCGCGGCTCATGGGCCAACGCTGTGTACTTGCACCCCAGGCTAAAATTTACAACCCAGCCCCTGAGAACAGGAACAGTGTAATAAACAATAAAAATGCATTATGCAACAGAACTTTCTGGCAAATAGTTTAGTAAAAGGAATTACCTGGAGAACCCTAAGTGCTAAAAAACTGCATTTGAGAAAGACAGACTCAATTAGAGGATGGTCAAATTCTTATAAAGCTAATCTAAGAACTAACGGATCTATCTATTAATGGGAGAAAAGCCCCATCTCTAGCAAAATCTATTCGCAGGCTTTCACGTCTAACAAATCTAGTAGTAACTAAAATGATAGATCAGGATGGATCAGTGGATATATTATTTTTATATATAAGCAATGAATTTGATATGTTATCTTACAATACTCACTATACTCACAATACTTTAATTATGGACTTGACTCAAATATAGTAGACTGGATAATGTTTTGAATGTTTTAGCTAAAAGACAGGAGAAAGTGTTGTAGTCAATCGTGTAAGATTACATGAAGGGCTGGTAAATCAGGTACTGGGTATTTTGTTAAAAGTGTTCATAAATTAAATTACTTGTGGTCTACAAAGGAAGCTATGTCATTTTGCATATGATACAAAGGTTTATAAATAGGATGACACCCCAGTAGGCATAAAACAAATGTATAGTGGAATGGAATAAAGTGTGGAATAGGGGACACAAAAAAACCCACAAAAATTGTATACAGAATGAATGGTAATGTAATGTCAATCGAGAAAGTTCATTCTGGTGTCAGATGATATGAAACTAAACATTATAGTCAGGCAGTAAGCCAATGTTGGCTAACCTGTGATACTCCAGGTATTGTGAAAATACAAGTCCCAGGATACCCTTCCAGCAATAAGCTGCTATATATTGACAAAGCATGCTGGGACTTGTAGTTTCACAACACCTGGGGGTAAATGTATGAACATGCGGGTTCTTCAACACCCGCGTGTTCAGCGTGTTCGGCGATTAAATTTCAAGCGGCGCTGCATTGCAAAGGGAGGTTTCCCTTTACAATGCAGCGCCGCTTGAAATTTAATCGCCAAACATGCTGAACACGCGGGTGTTGAAGAACCCGCATGTTCATACATTTACCCCCTGGAGTGTCACAGGTTAGCCAACACTGCAGTAGGCATAGGTATTGGAAGAGGTTCTTGTAGCAGTAAGAGAGAGGTTATACAGCCACTTTCTATGCGATTGGCATTTCTGGGAGTCCTATCTCCAAAAAGACATTAATAAAGTAGAAAAAAAAACCAGACAAGAGCTACTAAAATTGTCTATTGTTCCACAACAGAACTTGTCACAAAGATTTCAAATGACGAGGAGATGAGGGATAGAGGTGATAGAAAAGAAAACATTCAATTATATCAAAAGTATTGATAGAGTTCCGGTAGGCAGAATTTAAAAAAATAAGAGGATTTAGGTAACTGTGAAGGAGCGATCACTCGTGAACAAGACCCCCCGTGATGATGGGGGTGTGAATTGGACAAGGGAATCCCTGTAATGGCCACAGCATCTTTAGATCGGTACATGCTGGTATTAAAGGTGCGGCAATGGCGTACATCGGGGGGCAAGGTATGAACCGGCTTTCTGCACATAGCAGCTCTAAAGTGTGGGTTTTGAAGGTTTTTAAAGCCTCTAGCCTGTGGAACGCAGGTCACCTCTCTGGACCCCCAACACTGTACTATAGAAGAACTTACCTGGCTCCTGGTCATGTTTCCCTGCACACTCTGCATCTTCTAAATGTACTGAGACTACTGGAACTAACTCACTATACTAACACAGCACGATATTTATAATACTGTTCTATTGTCTAACACTGTACTATTTCTATAATACTGTACTATATCTATAACAGTGTTCTATTGTCTGACACTGTACTTTTTCTGTAATACTGTTTTATTGTCTAGCACTGTACTTATTTTTATTATTATTATTATTAACGTAGATTTGTAAGGAACCACAGTGTTCCGCAGCGCCGTACAGTAGGGAAAACAGGACATTCATAAAACAAGGACATACAAGGCAGACAAAATAATTGCAGACATGAAAACAAAGGGTATGGAGGATCCTGCTCATTAGAGAGCTTATATTCTAAATGGAAGATGGCACAGCTGAAACAAAAAGAGCTATTGTGGATTAGAGTGAAGATTGGGATAGTTGTGAGGGTGCATTAGTGTGAAAAGTGTTATCGAGGATAAGGTTACCTCTAAAAAAGAGATGGGTTTTCAAGGAGTTTCTAAAGATTTGAAGGCTGTTGGAAAGTCTGATTGAGCGTGGTAGGGAATTCCATAAGTGGGGAGCAGCACGGGAGAAGTCTTGTAGGTGGGAGTGAGAGGTGATTACCTGAGATGAGACAAGGCGAAGGTCAGAGGTAGGTTTAAGGGCGGAAGGGAGAGTATTTTGATATGAGATTTGAGATGTATGCAGGGGTGTTGTTGTTGAGGGCTTTGTAGGTCAGAGTGAGTAATTTGAATTTGATTCTGGAGGACACAGGGAGACAGTGTAGAGATTTGCAAAGTGGTGCAGCAGATGTGGAGCAGTGAGAGAGGAAGATCAGTCTTGCAGCAGCATTTAGGATGTATTGACGTGTGGATATATGGGTGTCAGGAATGCCAGATAGCAGGAGGTTGCAATAGTCAAGACGGGGGATGATGAGAGAATGGATAAGAGTTTTGGTAACATGTTGAGTAAGAAAAGAGCGTATTCTGGCAATGTTTTTAAGGTGGAGTCGAAAGGACTGGGAGAGAGTCTGGATGTGAGGAATAAAGCTTTGGAGACCAAAGAAATTGTGGTGTTATTGACAGTGAGGGAGATCAGGGGGCAGGTGGTGACTCTGGCAGGAGGGAAGATAATAAGCTCAGTTATGGACATGCTGAGCTTTAGGTAACGTTGGGACATCCATGTGGAGCTAGCAGAGAGACAGTTTGTTACACGAGATAGTACAGAAAGAGAGAGGTCAGGGGTAGAGATATAGATTTGGGTGTCATCAGCGTAGAAGTAGTATTAGAGGCCGAATGAGCTAATTAGTGCCCCAAGAGAAGAGGTGTACAATGAAAAAAGTAAAGGGCCAAGAATAGAGCCTTGTGGGACCCCAACATATAGTGGGAGGGGAGGATATGCCAGAGGTAGAAACACTAAAGGAGCAGTTCGATAGGTAGGAAGTGAGCCAGGAAAGAACTGTGTCATGAAGGTCAATGGAGTGAAGGGTGTGTAGGAGAAGAGGATGATCAACAGTGTCAAAAGCAGAAAAGAGGTCCAGGAGAATGAGAATGGAGAAATTACCATTAGATTTTGCAGTAAGTAGATCATTGGTCACTTTTGTGAGAGCAGTTTCAGTGGAATGTTGGGGGCGGAAGCCTGATTGCAGAGAGTCGAGAATGAAATGAGAGGAGAGAAAGTGAGACAGGCATTTGTACGCTAATCGCTCAAGTAGTTTGGAGGTAAAGTGGAGGAGAGAAATAGGGCGGTAGTTGGAGAGAGGGGCTGGATTGAGAGATGGTTTCTTTCGAATAGGTGAGATGAGCCTATGTTTGAAGAAGGATGGAAATGTGCCAGTGGAGAGAGACAGGTTGAAGAGATGAGTTATTATTGTATTGTAACCATATCCTGTTATATCTATAACACTGTATTGAACTAACTTACACTGTATTAAACTCCCTAATAATATTCTGTTTACACTGTACTTCTATAATCTTGTAACAACTTTATCTATGGTATATTATTCTCTACTATATACTGTTTACACTGTACTAAACTCTCTATTATCTATACTGCTTAAGACTGCAATCATTTATATTATATTGTGCATTGACCTCACTATAATGTACATTATTATATTATGCTTGCAATGTACTACAAACCTTGCTAAACCATAAAACCTAGCTATGCTTTCCTGTCTGCTGTCTGACTCTCTGTTCTACCATCTTCGTCTTTCTCTGTCCTCCATGCGGTCTGTCAACTGTCTTCTTCTTTGTCTGTATTCCATTCGGCAACACTCTCTCACGTGCATGCGCACTCACTCTATCTCACATGTATGCTCACTCACTCTTTCTCACATGCACACTCGCTCACTCACTCCCTCATGTGCATGCCCACTCACTCACTCTCTCACGTGTATGCCCACTCACTCACTCTCTCACGTGTATGCTCACTCACTCTCTCTCACATGCATGCTCGCTCACTCACTCCCTCATGTGCATGCCCACTCACTCACTCTCTCACGTGCATGCGCACTCACTCTATCTCACATGTATGCTCACTCACTCACTCTCACATGCACGCTCGCTCACTCACTACCTCTCATGTGCACGCTCACTCACTCTCTGACGTGCATGCTCACTCACTCTCTCACATGTACGCTCACTCACTCACTCTCTCCGTGCAAACCCACTATCTGTATTAACAGATACATATAGACACACGTACACCAAGAAGCCATTCTCCACTTACATACATTATTTCTATTTTATTTCACTTTTCCGCACCCACATAATCATACATACATACATACATACACACATATATTATAGTTTACCGCTGTTTGTAAGTGTTGGATAGGGACTTTTTATAGATTAGGTTGAACTTAGGCAGCGCATTAGCCTCCACTCCCACGATGTGGGGGCCCCACGGTTGTTGCCATTTGCACCACTCCCAAGGTGCTCATCTTCTGGAGAGAGAGAGGCGCCTGGCTCCTGAAACAGAGAGCCGCGATAAGGCAGAGAGGCTCCCTGTAGTGCCGCCAATGTCGTGTGATTAACAATGCTGTCAATGGAGAGGAGCAGAGAGGTAAGAAAACTACGGCAGGGGTTAGAGAAAACCAGGGATGGATGGTGATTGTAGAGAATGGGTAGAAGGCAAATCTTGGGTAGAGGATAACTTAAAAATGGGTGTCGGGTGAGAGAAGGACGGTGGGGGTCCCTGCTTGTTACATTTGTAGTGGGCCCTGCAATTGATGATGGCAGCCCTGGGCCGGATGAGATGTGTGTGCTTTTCCGTGTGGCCCTCTCTCTCTGTCTTCTCACAGTAACCTTTTATAGCGTCATGATGCAGAAACAGTCCTATGCCACCAATAAGGGAAAAATCTGTGCGGAACTAAACTGATATTTTCTGTGCTAAATATTAAAGGGCAATTTCAGAGAAATGTGCCAGTTTCTGCAGCCAAACGCAGAGTTAATTCATTTTTCTCATCTCTCATCTCTAATCTCTTGCTATATTTTATTTCTTATTAACAACCACAACAACACATCCCTTAAATCCCTCATCTCAATACTTCAAATTGTGAATCGTCTGTGTAAATGTATTCATCAAATTAAAAACTCCTAATGGGTAATGATAACCGTCATTACTCGCGGTCAGAGCATTCAGAACGCTGTCTAATGTAAGGAAACCTTGTTTTCTCCACTACTGGATAGTATAAAGATGATGAAACGCTGTATATCGGAGAGCCTGAGATCAAACACAAGGTTGCCCCTGGAGAAAAATGGGTAATTAGGAGACAGATTCCTACTGCCAGGGTAGGATATATGTGATAAGCAGGAAATTGAATTATAAATAATCATGATTTCCACTTTGTTCCATTTCTCTTGTCTCTCGTCAAATTCTGGTTCACTTCTCCTCTCTAGATCAACTCAGGTTGGACAGATCAGGGGCTGACGCAGCTGTTCACAGGAGGCTCATTTATTAATCGTGGCATCAGAGCGTCCTGTTCCCTGCTGCTAACACAACTATTCATACAACAAACAAGCGCTGTCTCAGAAGTGGGTCAGTTGTGTTAATCCTCAACCGGAGAGGCAGCTAGATAAATGCACCTGACACTGCCAGAAAACAAAGAGGGGGAGAGGGAGGAAAAAAAGCAGGGATAAGAGAGGAAAGATTGGCTGATGGAGGAATAAAGTAATGAAAAAGAAAGTTAGAGGGATCTAACTACAGGGAATGAGGTGATGGAACGAGGGAGGAAAAGACCCGATGAATAGAAGAGCAGCAAAAGAATAAGTCAGTGGGAAGAACTGACAGAGGATGTTATGTAATGATAGTGTACACTGAATAAGAAATAACTAGAGCAGAAGTGTCCAAGTTCAGTCCTCAAGGGCTACCAACAGGTCATGTTTTCAAGATATCTTTAATCATGCACAGGTGAGTTCATTTATTTTTCTGGGTCAGTAATTATCCCATCTGTTTCTACAGACAGAAATCCTGAAAACATGACCTGTTGGTAGCTCTTGAGGACTGGGTTCAGCGGCGCACGGAGGATTGTCGGGGGGGGGGGTTTCCCCCCGCCGACCCAAAAAAAAAAGACGCAGCAGCTCCGTTTCGCCAGCGCTGTCCTATACAGCAGCCACGGCACTGTCTAAGAAGCGTCTGCGGCGGTGCTGTATACAATACAGCACCGCCGCGGATGCTTCTTTGACAGCGCCGCGGCTGCTGTATAGGACAGTGGCCACTTAGTTAGTGCAGGGGGGGGGGGGTTTCTAGAGACTCAGAAACCCCCCCTGCGTGCGCCACTGGGGTTTGAGCACTTATAGACTAGAGCAGATGTGTCCAGGTTCAGTCCCCAAGGTCTACCAACAGGTCATGTTTTCAGGATTTTTTTTAATCATGCACAGGTGAGTTAATGACTTAGCTGGGTTAGTAAATATCCCACCTGTTTCTACAGAAATCCTGAAAACATGAACTGTTGGTAGCCCTTGAGGACAGAGTTTGGACACCTCTGGACTACAGCAAGTCTCCGACTTTCCATCTATTACTGGACTACATGTAACACGATGTGCCGTCAACTTTCAGCACTTTTATTGTTGCTGAAGTATATCTTGCATGAAGCACAGGCAGTACGATGGAATTCAGAATCGGTAGGAATACTGAACCAGCCATCCTGATTATGGGGGTATTGAGGCAGGGCAACCAAAAGTTAATGGGAATTGAATTAGATAGGCAATGTGCAAAATAAGTAGAAGTGACAAATATATGGATAATTAAAAGTGAAGGATAAACTGCTTCATGGGTGATAATATTAGATTGCATTTTGAAAACAGATATGGAAGGGAAAAGAAAGATTAAAAAGGAATAAAAGGAAACTGCCTAAAATTAGAGATAATATATAGGATAGGAAGAAATATAAGAAAATACATTTAAATACAGATCATGACTAGTGCATGAATCAACTAGATCAATGCACGAAGACTTGGAAGAGATACATGCTAGGAAGTGAACCGAATGAGATTTCATTCACAAAACTCCTTGGGACCATTCCCAGCAGCTACTTCCACACAGGTCATCCCTCACTGCTACCAATAGGAGAACGTAACAGGTTCCCAGAGGAAGGCGAAGGGGGCATAGATGGGTGTAAACAGCGCTGACACGTAGTCACAGCTGTAATTACTGCTGCAACAATCTATTTACCTGACAGCATGCTCTGTGCAAGAGAGGGAGAGGCAGCAGCTGCTGGAGAAACAGAAAGTAGGACAGCTGAATACAGTACATTAGAGTGAGGGAGGGATCAGAGGGAATGCTAGACACAAATAGAGTAAGACAAAGGGAACAGAGATAAAAAAAAAAAAAAAAAGATGCAGAAACTAGTGTCTAATATGAGAGAGGAGGGAGAGGGATGAGATGCAGACAAAATTGTTTTAATATCGATGACAAGAACATGGAAGGATGAAAGGATATAGAAGGAAATCCAAACAAAGGTACAACTGTAGACAAAACAGGATTAATCACATTTATGAGAGATAATTCTCAAAAGAGGATTAGCACACAAACTGCAACTCTGAGAATTCACCTCCATAGTTGTGATCTCCAGGGTAACTCTCCCTGACCAATCCACCTGTTCAGTGACTTGTGTGAATGCTGCCAAGCGCTGAAGCATGATTTGCTAAACTCAGCAGTTATGATAAGGCGGAAGCTTTCATGGCTGAGCAGAATACCGGGAACCCCCAGAGTGTTTGTTCACAGCCCAGCAGATTGCGGATGTGAGCAGTTCTCATCTGTTCATTATTGCTGGTGATACCTTATGGATAAACACTGTAAAATGTGCTCTGGCTCAATGAAGATGTGACAGGGAGAACCCTTTAAACTAAGGTTTGAGCCAGGGGCGCAGGCCTTGACAATGTAATTTAGTACTTGATACCACACCAGGGGCAAACGCAGGATTTGTAGAGGGGGGTTTCCACACCACGCTGCCAGTTGGCATGACCAGCATGCATGGCTATAATTTTAGACAGTGCTTGGCTGCTCTCCAACTCTTCCTATCCCCATAATATACATGGGCGATGCTGCGTGCACTACTGTTAGGTGCATGCTGCTTTCCCTTTTCAAGCAGAGCCGTGTGAAGTGGGGGCAGGGTCCAGCCACCTCAATTATACAGTGCCCTAGGCTTGGAGGAGGGGTTTCCAGACACTAGGAACCCCCCCCCCCACCTCGATTTGTCTATGCACACATTAGGACTTAACTTGCATTAAGCCACCAGCAATCAAACCTATCAGCAATTATCACTTATCTGTCTAGTACAAGTTAAGCTGGCTACACACTACAGAATCTGTCACCAACTTTTTATGCTGAGCGATTTTACATGCGATCGATGTTCCGATCGCTCGGTCCATGGACTGCATACACACTAGCTTTGTTTAGGACGATAAAGGGAAGAGCGGACGTCCCTTTAGCGACTTTTTACAGCCATGTTGTCATGAGCAATGACTGTAATTTCGTACTTACTGTTGTGGATTGGTCGGAAGTTTATACACACTACACAGCGGAAACGAGATTGGAACGAAAATATTAAACAGTACGACCAACCAAATGAGGCGACAATCGCCCATTTGGGCAGACTTTCCACCATCGTGTCACTGCACACACTGACCCGACTTTTGAACGAGCGGTCGTATGTCGGCTGATTGAGCCGATTATTGGACGAAAACCCTGTAGTGTGTACCCAGCTTAAGTTAATGAAAGAAAGTGCATGATTGGTTGCTATGGTATAGTACAAATTTTGCTCTTAAAGTTGGTGGTAGTAGATGAGCCCTGTTGTGTGCCACACACTTCACAATGCACACAGGGCCATCTTAACAACATTATGGGCCCCCGGGCAAAGCAGTGCACCAGGGCCCCTAGATATAGATATAGATATAGAGATAGAGATAGATAGATGTACTTGCTCAGTGACCCTTGAAGGTTTTTTTTGCAGTTCTTTTTACTTTTGTAGGATTATTTATTCTCATTAAGAGCCGTGCCTATGGGGCCGCCTTGCCTGTGGGGCCCCCGGGCAGCTGCCCATAGTGCCCAATGGAAAAGATGGCCCTGAATGCACAGTCAGGTAATAATATAACTGCTGATTACTAACCTAAATATTAATTGCAAAGTGTTGGTATACTGATGTTGTCAAGAGAGTAATGCAAGAATGTGTGATATGGCACAGTTGCACTTATACTCAGTTTAAAATAAGGCTGTCAGAGATATGAAAGGCCTGATTTATGAAGGAAGGTATTGTGCATTTTTAAAACATGCACATATACAGGGCCGGATTAACCCTAGGGCTAACTGGGCTACAGCCCAGGGGCCTCGGGCATGCAGGGGGCCCTTGAAAGTGCTCAGCAGCAGTATTGATCGGTCGGGGGCGCCCGCGCCGCGATCAGTGCTGCTGAGCACTTTAAATGCGGTCCTTCCCCGGCACGCTGTAGACTCCTTACTGAGGAGATCTCGTGAGTCTCACTCTCACGAGATCTCCTCAGTAAAGAGCGTACAGTGCACCGGGAAAGGACTGCAATGCCAGGAGAAGGAGGTAAGTGCCTTGGAGGCGGCTCGGCTCACCGGGGGGCTGGCTCAGATAACGGGGGGGGGGCCCTCACGGGGGAATGGAGGTCCCCTTAGCCCAGGGGCCTCCATTCCCTTAATCCGGCCCTGCACATATATCAGGCATACACACTTCCGTATTCAACAAGGAGCAGATCTGAAGATACATCTGTTGATGAATACAGGTCTAGGTTCGCTCTGTTCTAACAGACAATACACTGCAGGATACATCCAATTACAGATGTGGAATACATATCACAATCTCCACTCCTCCTTCTCTACTATGTGTCAATCCCTCGTTCTTTCACTCCAACCCCTCCCCTTTAGATAGTAAGCTCTATCAAGCAGGGCCCCCTTTCCTCTTGTTGTCTCCCTCCACTGTCTTCCCCACTTGCTCCCCACCCGTCCTTTTGTCACCTTCAGTTACCATTGCCATCCTTGTAATTGCACAGGAATTGCCCTTTGTGATATGGCTGATTTCTGTCACCCTTCTTGTATCAGTACTTGTATTTGTTACCTGCATTTTTCATCTCTATTTATGCTATTTATACATTTCTACCAAAGCACAAGAGCAACACGGTGGCGTTTGCAGAGCAGTATAATACTGGAAAGGACCAACAAAAAAAGGGCAAGAAAGATCCTATCTAAGATAAAAAATATCGCCGTAGAATAAAATAGTAACTATTAAAATGTATTCAAATCCCAACAAACAGTACATATATATTTAAAACTATTGAAAAACTAAACAAACGCAGACTCCATACAACCCTTGATCCGGATCAGTTGTAATCACCAATAAAGGGCTCACCGTGTATGCTCCGTAAACCTTACATCAACCTTATAATTCTAAACCTTTGCATGCAAATAAACACACGGAGACTTGTATAAGTTATTAAAAATTGCCAGAAATTTTATTATGATTTTAATTTTAACTAGACCTATGGTGGCGGAGAAAGGGCACTGCGAAACAACTCTCAAGCTGACAAACACTATCACGTGTGGACTGGCGCAAACCGCCGTACGTCCACCACCACGGGGAACAAATCCCAACATAACTTTTGCGCTGAGTTGGCGTCAGAGTGACTGCCCCCTTTAAAACTCACTCTGCCCTCCCTCACCGAGTCGAACAGGGACCCTCCTCACCGAAGGGCCAAAAAGGGAGTTACTGGTGCCTCAACGGGGGGCAGTGACCTACGACAACTACCAGTGCGCCCACAAATCAGCCGCTGAACGCAGTGCCTTCCTACCCCGCTGCGCCCCACAGATGCCGCAGCCCGCCACCACTAATCTAAACACGCCGAAACTCCACCGCAAATGCTATCTATAAACAACCCCATACCTTCCTCCGTTAGATGTACGCCATCACTTCTAAAACATTGAGGTGACTCTACCCCTAATCCCGGGTGATTGATAACTACACCTCCCATGGACCGCACTACTTTCCTAATGGCGCTATTCAGTTTCCTGACCATAACTGTCATCTTTTTTAAGGGGATAGTTGTTCTCCAAGCCAGCCGGGGGATTAATGCCAACCAACCAATGATGATATGTGGCCATGCCTCGTGAATTTGCCTAAGGTCTTCCCGAATCGAAATAATGAGCTCCAGAGACTTTCCTTTCCCCAGGTCATTGCTTCCCGCATGCACTACTAAAATATTTGGCGGGCCATGCTGTTTAATTAGCCTCGCCAACCATGGAACCAAATCAGGCCAACCTAATCCCCTTTTATCCAACCATCTTATTACGGTGCCTTCGTGATTCGGCATACTGTTAGACCTGGGGTGTCCAGCGGCCCAGAACACAAAGGAATGACCCATGATCCACACCATCTTAGTTGTAACACCATCACCTGGAATCAGAAAAACATTGTTACAAACATGCCACCATAATTTGGAAGACAGGCCAGGCATAGCATAAAAGCATGAGAAGGATAGTATAGGGGAAAACCGTACAACAGAGGGGGATCAGGGAAGAGGAACACAAATGGGGAGCAGGCCACCCAGACGAAGGTAAACAACACCCGGAAAAACCCCGGCAGCACACCACTAATCAGGACTTACGCCCAGGGAAACCCGGGTGAAAATCCCTTCGCGCCCCCGCTTCAAAGCGACGAGCGGAAAAGCCCAGGGTAGCCCACCAAATGGAGGGATAAGGTGGGGTAGGGGAGGGCAGTGGGGGTGGTTAGGGTAACAATAAGAGTGAAATTGTAGAAAAAGAAAAACTGCAAGGCAACCTTTTGATTAGTGGAACAAAACATTTAAACATCAACATTGTCAATCCTGACATAAGATTTATAAGCCGTGGATTTCCAGCGGGCCAGAGCTTTTATCGTCTCAGTGGAGGATCCCGCCAAAGCAGCAGACGTGGCCGCCCCGATCTTGAACGAATGCGTTCCGAACCTAGAACTGCTAGATTTAATGACTGTAGGGACTTCTGCATAATGGCCGAAAATTGATATTTCGTCATGGGCATGCCGTTATGGTGACATAAAAACAAACGAGCCTGAGGTCTCATATTCATAAACCGTGACACTAAATTAACCGGGCAGATGTTACCATTAGGCTGCCTATTTAACTGAACCCATGCTCCCCTGCCACTCTGATCAGTTTTAGATCTAATTATTTTACCTAAAACCACCCCTCCGCATAAGCTGACATGCTCTGCATTCCAACCTGACTCTTGATGCCCCCTGGATTTAGCCACCAATTCAGATACCAGAAAAGCACCGAAAAAAGCCATAGAGAACGCAGTGCTAAATAAGGTCTTCTCATATTCATCAACTGCAATCCCTCCCAGGGTCCCTATCAACTGGTCCAGAATATTGTTGGTGATAGGCAAGCGCGCATCCGCCTGCGAGGGTCTAGCCCTAGCCCACCCCTTTAGGGCCTTACTGATCATGAACCCCTTTGTGACATCCGTGTAACCTTGCAGCCTGGCCATGAAAGATATCCCCGCCAAAGTAGACGCCATAGAGGCTCTAGATTCCCCTTTGGAATAGCTCTCCCACATAAATGCTAACATAGCATCACGCTGACCTGCCTCAGATTGATCTTTTGCCCGCTGAATAGTGACCACCATCTCCATGATACCTGATACGTCCTCAGAGTGGAAGGGGCTACCGCCTGTTCTACGAGCCCCCTTATGCCGGCTTGATGATCTGCCAAACACAAGAGGGACACGGAATACCAACATTGTCCGCCTGGGGAGCCATACTCCGAAACTTGCTCCATTGTCCTCGGGACAAAGCATCGGCCAAACTATTTTGCACCCCTGGTACATGTCTAGCCCTGAAAGAAATATCGTACTGCAGGCAGCGCAACACTAGGTGGCGCAGCAGAGATATTGCATGATGGGAGGATGCGCTTTGTTTATTGATCGACTGGACCACCCCCAAACCGTCGCACCAGAAAACTATGTGCCTCCCCCGCAACGTGGACGCCCACAGTTCAATTGCCACGACAATAGGAAATAGCTCCAGGACCAACAAATTTTTGGTAATTCCTACCCTATGCCACTCCTCCGGCCAGCTTTCTGCGCACCAATGCCCGTCCAGGTAAGCACCGAAGCCGCATGCTCCGGAAGCATCCGTAAACAGGTCAATATTAACGTTTGTTACGGGTGGTGAAGGCCATATTCGTGTCCCGTTGAAATCACTGAGAAAGGTGAGCCAAATCTGCAAATCGTCCTTGATGACCCTAGAGAGACGCACGGCCGCATGCGGCCTGCTCCTCCCTGCAGTGGCTCTCTGTAGCTTTCTACAGAAAACTCTACCCATGGGAATCACATGGCAGGCAAAGTTGAACCTCCCTAACAGGGACTGAACCTGTCTGAGCGGGCTGGAGCTGGATTCCAACGCTTCTGCAATAGCTTCGCACATCTTGGACACTTTATCAGTTGGGAGCCTGCAAATCCCGGCCACCGTGTCGATCTCAATTCCAAGGAACGAGAGACACGTGGCTGGACCCTCCGTTTTATCCGCGGCAATGGGAACGCCTAGCACCCTAAAGAGAGCCTCAGTGGAAAAAAGCGTATCCCGACAACAAGTGGAATCAGGAGGCCCGATAACTAGGAAGTCATCAAGATAGTGTGCGATCCACCGACACCCCGTTCCCGCCTGAATGCACCAATGCAAGGAGCCACTGAACTTCTCAAATAGCGCACAGGATATCGAACATCCCATAGGCAGACAGCGATCGATATAGTATCCACCACGATGCAGAAAAACCCATGAATCGATACGACTCCGGGTGAAGGGGCAGTAACCGAAAAGCCGACTCAATGTCGATCTTAGCTAACAGGGCTCCCCTCCCACATTCCTGCACCAGTGCCAGTGCGGATTCAAACGATTGATAATTTACGGAACTAAGGGTGGCGTCTATAGCGTCGTTCCCTGACAGACCAGCCGGGTACGACAAGTGCTGTATCAACCTGAATTTACCCGCTGTCTTTTTGGGTACTACCCCTACCGGGGACAGAATAAGATTTTGAATGGGAGGAAGCGGGAAAGGGCCCACCATGCGACCCAGACCAACCTCCTTCGCGATTTTAGTGTCTAGGACTTCCGGGAGAGCGAGCGCCGATTTCAAATTGATCGGCGTCGCCGTAGAAATGCTGCCCTGCACTGGTAATTTAAAACCTATGTGAAAACCGTCATGTATGAGAGAAGCGGTGTCTCTGGGAACCAAGCGAGCCATTTGTCCAGCTCAGCCGAATTAATTGGCGATGGACCCTTGACTCGGCACAGCTGGGTTTGCACCTCTTCCACTACCCCCACTCCGTCGGGCCTTTGCACATTCAGTGGCTGGATGCTGACCTCCGCATGCCGTGCAATTGTGTTTAAATCGGCATGATGTGCCTCGCTGGCAGGCGCCTGCATTGAAATCAAAACATCGACCTTTTGTGGGGAGGGTTGCTTGAACCCTCCCCGGCCCTTAAAACCTCCTGCCCGTGTAACCCTCGGCCCCTTGACTGCTCGGTCTCATGAGTTCCAGCCAGGTGTCTATGTCTTTTGACCCCAGCGGGAGCTTCTCGCGACCGCTCATCCGCCCGCAGAAGGGCTCGTCATATGCTCCCCAGATTGAGGGGCCATCTTTTAACGCCATCCCGCTAATAAGATGCATATATCTCCACAACTCATCCTGCTCACCGGGCCTAGTTTCCAGGTAAATAGTAGCAAAAATAGAGAAGGAATTCGACCATCTAGTAAACAATCTGAGCCTATCCTCCCCCATTCCGGACCTTTCAAAAGCCGCGGCAAGAGCCTTCTTTCCCTCCCCTGTCAGGGCGAACATGTCCACATACTTTCCGCGTCTAATCCTATCCCGTACACTCGGCCTAATACCGTGGGTTATCTCTAGGGTTTCAACCTGCCCTAAATCACTCCTAGCCACCATCCGGTCTTCGCCCCCCGACTGCGGTGCCTGTTTGCTCCGTTTACCTAGCAATTTAGTTTCCAATAGCTTGATGAGTTTTCTGGGCCTATCGCCCGAATCTGAGGAACCACTGCTCGTGGAAAGAACCGGTGACCCTAACAACTGTACATCGTGTGTGGTACCAGAAACGGACTCACCATGAGGAGCAGGATTCCCGGCCGCGACTGGTGCCTCCACAACACTGGCTGACCCCGGCTGGGCATCTGTTGATCCCGGGATTGGTTCCACACGAATCCCTGCCGACCTCTGGTCTCGAGACTCGGACCCGGAACGACCTCCACCGACAGCCCTCATCTCCTGGTTCGCGACCACAGGCTCTGAAACACAAAGTGGAGCAGTAAGCTGAGATCTGGGAAGGTAGTCCAGACGCCGCCGCGCCAATCCCAAGGCTGGGCCAGAGGGATCTAATCTGGAAGGCAAAATAGGTGACGGGCTATGGTAACCCCCCAATATGACCCGACGCTGAGGGGGGACCTCGTCGTACGGGGCCCGGTATGGTTCCTCGAAAAACCCACTTGGTCTGGACTGGGTGCGCCTCGGAGGGGACCATTGAGACGTATTACCGCCGCTGGAATGATGGTAATCGTATGCTAGATTATCTCGCGTGGGACCTGGCCTACATTGACTGGTGCTGGCATACGCTCCAGACGGCGATGGGGCCCGCCGGGACCTGTACGTCCACTCGCCTGTTGCTGGAAGAACGTGGCGGGAAAGAGAGGGCCTCACAGGCGCCGAGGGGCTGTCCCCAAAAACTTCCATGTTCCCCCTACTGGGCCCATCTGATCCCACGTGCCTTTGTCCCAGCCTGACACTCTGGACCCTGTCCGTCCCCGGTGTGTATGGTCTAAATGGGCCCATGTCAAACAAAGGAGCCCCCCCATGGTGAGCCCCCCAAGAAGAACCCCTGCCACTGTGGGGTAAAAAGGGGCTGGGCGGGAAATGCAACTGATGAGGGGCAGGGGGATTATAGGTCTGCATGTCCCCCCTGAGGGCCGAGATGGGTGGTGTGATGGGGCACTGGATAAACACCCCCAAGCCGGATCCCCTTTCCTCAACCAGCGGGCCGCTACCTACCCCCACTCTACCCTCCCCAGCACTGCCCCTGGATGGGGAAACATATGCAGCCTGGGCTGATGCAGGCATGACTCCAGCTGTATGTGACACAGGGGCACCCGCAGGCATATCCCCCCCACCGCTGCCGCTGGCTGAGGAGACCACAGCAGAGCAGGCTGGCGGCCTGGGTCTGCGCATGCGCGACCCAGATGCTGCCGCCGGCCGGGTCGAGCGACCCCGCTGCCCGCTATCAAGCACCGTTGTGCCAGAGGACCCTGGTGAGGAAGCGTGAGCCAGAATACTGGACTCACGCTGTGGAGGAGGAGGGGGACCCGCAGCCGCCGCCGGGAGAGAAGGGGGTGGGGTGGGGCCTACAAAATGGCGCTCAGTGCTCCGGGGAGAGGGGGACCTGTAACGGACAGGGCGGGAGGTGGGGCGGCGTAGACGGGGCATGATGGAAAAGCTGGTGGGGGAGAAAGCTAAAATGAAGGGGAGAAAACGGACAAGGAACAAAAAATTAACTAAAGGAAAAAAGGGGGGGGAAGGGGGGAATAAACAGGGGAAAAAAGAAACAGGTGAAGGAGAGGGAGGGAAACAAGGGAAGGCAGAAGGAAATGATTGAACACAGAGGGCAGGAGGAAAAGCTGACAAGAAAAGGAGAGGGAAAAGGCAAAGATAGGAAAAGAAACAGGTACTTATCTGCTCTCTCTCTCTGATGTCTTCCTTCCCAGGCAATCTTGTGCTGTGGAATGAACCAGAACAGGAAGTGCAGCCTCCTATATCAATCAAGGTCCCTCCCACTGGATTACACATTGGTCGGGCCAACCCATGTTAACACCTTCAGGTATTTGTACAGCTTACTACAAACCCTGTCGCCCTTTAAGTGCATTCGTCCTATTCAGCCTCATTTGTCATTATATGAAAATAACCTATAGTGCACTTATAGGGAAAAAGAACAGTCTCGTACCTAGTATTATATAGCGTGATCAAGAGTTCTTTTTACATAAGATCACAGAATCATTCCACAGTTCAAAGCACAATTGTGTCTATTAGGATCCACGTAGCTGTTGTAACATATACACTACACCTTTTATATACTTTACAATCCCTTTTAGTCACAATCATTCAGATATTTTAGACATCCTTAGGGCAACAAGGAGATGCAGATTATCAATAATACACCTGACTCATGAAGTCCTGTGAGCTGCTCTAAGCTCCACCTACTAGAGCTACATACTGAGTCTGTCTTCTGCACTGGAAAATAATCTCTCTCCGTTATTAAAATCTTACCCCACTTTGGGCTTTAGAAACTGAATTTTTACAAATTGAGTGATGGAATCCAACCAGAACTTGATCCAAACAGCACGTTCACAATCGAGTCCTGTGATCACAGTGCAATGGAGTCCTATCTGATCCGTTTCTCCATTGTTAATGTGTGGTTTCCTCAGAGATAACCAATCAGGATTAAATGGCTATGGAAATACACGTGTTAATCACCTGCAAACTAATTAACCAAAGTTACTTCTACGGTGATATTTTCAAAATATTTTATATAGATTAATACTTAAACCAATATATAAAATTTTAGTAATTCTATAATTAAAATTCTCATAAAGAATCTTTAAACATCCAAAAGGAACAATATTAACAAAAAAAAAGCGCAAGAAAGATCCTATCTAAGATAAAAAAATATCATCATAGAATAAAATAGTAACTATTAAAATGTATTAATTAGAATACTGAACCAGCCAATGGGATGAGTTGGGTGGTGTGAGGTATGCAGTAGTGATACCGGGCAGTAGAGTTTTTGCGGGCACTACAAATATGAGATTACATTTTGCAGAGCAAGTTAACTGATGTGAGACAAGGGACTGGAGAGGATGCATTTTTAGTGGCCTTCCTTGGTATGTGGAGGGGCGCGGCCATTTCCAGTCCACAAAACTTTTTGAACCGACTTGGAGCTGGTGGAGATGGGGTCACATCCTATACTTTTAATGGGACACATTTTATGCACTTTACATTTACATCTACGCATAGAATCATATGTCTAGTTCAATTTGGCATAACACAGTCCAATGCCCCCTCCATGATTAAGGTAAGCCATAAATGACGCTATAGCGAGCAGTAATTTATGAGAATAACTGAAAAGTTTTGTTTAATGAGATACCTTTGTACCAGTTAAGGAAGTTTTTATTTTAACGATAAGTTGGCTCTATTTGTATATGCTTATTTGCTATATTACAGATTATACACAATACTGTTTTATCAGACTGCAACCTCAATTATCCAGGACTTTCCACAGTATTAGTATCAGTAGTGCACTGAAAATCTGTGAATGGTAAAAATATCTACTAAAATAATTAATCCATAGCCTACTCCAGAGATAGACAGGTTGGGCTGGTCACACCTCAAGCCCTTTAAGCACAGGGTTATGTTCTCTATGCATGGCCCTACCTCCATCTGGCTTCTAGCCCCAAAACCCCTGGGCTATGGGTATCAGGGTAACAGGTAGGGTCACCTCTGACATAAGGCAAACTAAAGCAGTTGCCTAGTGCACCTAAAATATTGAGGGTGCCTAAAACACTGAATGAGTGACGTAATGTCCCTCATTTACTGTTTTTATCTTTTCCTATGGGTCACACCCCCAGCCTTGTCAGGGAGGGCGCTGAGAAAGATCTTCATATCCTCTACCAACTGCTCAAAAGGATGGGTGAGTGGGGTGCAACACCTGAGGAGGGGCATTCTGAGGTGAATGGGCACTTTCGTCACCCAGTACTCTTCCACCGGCCCTGGTGATAAGTAATAATTAGTGCTTTGTAGTGGCAACTTAAACACCCCGTGATCACAGTATAATGGGATTTGGGTCACTCTTACCCATCCCCCAGTTTGCTAGTATTTAATATTCATCATTCTGCTAGTTATTGCAGCTATTGTGCAATTGTACAGACTTTTTTCGAGCTGCACCCACTCTATGGCATTCCCTCCCTCGCACAATAAGCCTTTCCTCTGGTGTACAAACCTTCAAGCGTTCTCTGAAAATCAACCTCTTCAGGCAAGCTTATAACATTCCTCAACCATCCTCTTAACCCCCCCCCCCTCCCCTAGCAGAGCAGTAACTTAGAATTCTAGCGCCTGGGGTGAGAAAGACAAATGCGCAGCAGCTCAGTTTTGCCAGCGCTGTCCTATACAGCAGCCGCGGCGCTGTCTAAGAAGCGTCTGCGGCGGTGCTGTATACAATACAGCACCGCCGCGGACGCTTCTTTGACAGCGCCGCGACTGCTGTATAGGACAGTGGCCACTTAGTTAGCGCAGGGGGGGTTTCTAGAGACTCAGAAACCCCCCCTGCGTGCGCCACTGACAGACAGTATGTATGACACAGTCAGACACTTTTGATACTGCGCAGTTAGTACAGTCCTATTCCTGTAGCTATACCATGTCGCTTGATTGCAAGCTAAAAAGAAATAGGTGGTTTATTAAACTATTGCAAGTTTCTTTAGTTAGTTCTGTACTAAAATGTATTTAATTACTGCCAGCAGTTCTTTTTTAATGAAAACATACTGGGGAGGAGTCAAAGGTTAAAATCAATGCCCCAATTGGGTTAAAATCAGACAACCTTTAATAAAATGAAAAAAATATTTATCATTACTTAATTGACATAATAACACAAGCTTGTCAAGTGTGTCATAATACATTATAGTGTACAACCATAATAATGTGCTGAAAACCAACTTTCTTGGGAGTTGGTTTAATTAATGCCATGCTGACTTTTTAACATTCTCTTTATTTGTCCCGCACAAAGCTCACCATTCTCATAATGTATTGCATCCACCATTACTTAATTCCCTGTAAGTGACTTAAAAACACTCTCACTAGATTGGAGGAGAACCATACAGTATTTTTGAAAAACCATGAAGCAGTACTTACAGTGTGATATTTGGATGGGCATCAGTTTTCTTAGTCCTTTAGTTCAGTTCAACACACTTTGCATGCTCATGTGAACACTAGAACTTTGCAGTCATTTCTGAATAACTTGAATCTGATTAACCATTTCTGCCATAGCATCATCATCATCATCATCATTTATTTATATAGCGCCACTAATTCCGCAGCGCTGTACAGAGAACTCACTCATATCAGTCCCTGCCCCATTGGAGCTTACAGTCTAAATTCCCTAACATACACACACAGACAGACAGACTAGGGTCAATTTTTGATAGCGGCCAATTAACCTACTAGTATGTCTTTGGAGTGTGGGAGGAAATCGGAGCACCTGGAGGAAACCCACGCAAACACGGGGAGAACATACAAACTCCTCACAGATAAGGCCATGGTCAGGAATCAAACTCATGACACCAGTGCTGTGAGGCAGAAGTGCTAACCACTGAGCCACCGTGCTGCCCTTAGCATAAATGATGTCAACCGAAACATTGCTTAATTTGTGTCATTTGTAGCCAACAGAAACTAATGTTGTGTAGAAGGTATTGGTTCATTTAACTCTTTGGAAGACCTCGGCAACACAATGTGATGTGTTTACATAAAGCGCCTTAACGTGTCACATGTATGGCAGCATGATACATCTGGGGGTAAATGTATCAAGCTTAGAGTTTTTCGGCGGGTTTGAAAACTGGAGATGTTGCCTATAGCAACCAATCAGATTCTAGCTTTCATTTTGTAGAATGTACTAAATAAATGACAGCTAGAATCTGATTGGTTTTTCAAACTCGCTGGAAAACTCTCAGCTTGATACATTTACCCCCTGGGGATTTCACAGGCAGCAGAGTAGTCAAAGGAGAGCCGGGTCGGATACACAGGAAAACACCAGAATGCAGCACAGGATACACAGGGAGAGCCAGATACTAAGTGGTAACTTGTTGCTCTGATAAGGCTGCAGTGTCCAGGTGAGCTTAACATAGTCTGTGGTTAGTAAAAGCTGCCTCCCAGCCACGCTCATGTGACCACCCAAACCAGGAAGTGCTGCTGTACACAGAGGCAGGAAAATCAGCAGCATGAAAGCAGGTAAGTTTATGACAGTGTGATATCAACCCATTATGCCAGATATAAGTGGAGCTGCTATTTTGGTGCTCATGTTACCAGAAAGTACTGCATACAATCGCATTTGGACCTCCTTAATTGTAATTTGTCCTTTCTTTTTTGCCAAAGTGAAACATAATCCAAAAATGAAAGTGCACTATGTGACAGGACCTGTTTCTTTCGAAGAAAATACATGTTTTAAATAGTGTCTAGTACATAGTGTAAAAAAATAATAAAAAATTTTGCATGCTCCCCTTGCTTCGGACAGAGAACATAAACACAACATATTCTCTATACGCAGAAAGTGACTCAGCTTCAGCGTTGTATCACATTTTGCTCTTCCTTTTTCAGCTTTCATGCTCTGTAAGTGCCCACAGGGCAGGGAAGCTGTGATATAAGAAGTCTCCATCCTTCATAGACATACTGTAAGCTTTCTGAGTGCAGCTTGGCCCAAAATAGAACTTGCTCTATTCCAAGTGCATCCAGGGACAACATTTCTCACATCGATCTGTTGTTCCATATTTTTGGGTCCATTTAAGCTGTGTGCACTTTCCAGGCAGCACAGCCGATATAAAACTGCCCTTGAGAATTGCCCCCTGTCTCTATAAGGAGTTACTGTACATGTATATCTGGGTGTTAAGTGACCCTTATAAATTCCATTTGTTTGTCATTTAAAGGAAAATGTGTGGTTCGATGTATCTACAGCTGTTTCTGTAGAGTCAGCATAGTGTGTACAACAGATGTCTCTGTAGACCAATCATAGCTATCGGTACCTGCTCTCTAACTCTCTCTGCTTGTGCAACCTCTTGCTCTACTAATCAATAATCAATAAGTCTATATGCTACAGCAGAAGCTCAGTGTTTCTGCTACAACAGACTAGTGAGAGATCCTGTAGTCGACATCAGATTCAAAAAATGCCCAGTAGACTATTTAAAGGTTTTATATCTAATTACGTGAAGTGACCTTCGCCTTTCATAATATAAACATGTCCGATCTGATGTCTTGACATGATACTACAGTAATGTAGACTCTCCTGTCCGCAGTCTTCTATTTTCTTTTTTTTAAATGTTTTATTTTTGCATGGTCACATGAGAAATAGTTTATAACTGACAATGTGAGTACACAAATCGTATTTAACAAGATAAACAAACCAGCATAGAGATAGAACTCCACACGTCACTCATATAATTATAGATGTAAAGAAAGAATAGAGAGTTTTCTATGCAGAGGGGAGAGAAAAAGAAAAAGGGTAAAGATAGAATAGGATATAGAGGAAGGGGAGAGAAAAATAGTGAAAGAGGGGAGAAGTGGGTGAGGGGCGAAAAGAGCTAGGAAGGGGAGAGAGACAGTAATACTTAGTTATGTGAAAGGTGAGCAAGTCTGGAAATAAGAAAGCCACGGGTCCCAAACTTTGGTGAAGGTGCTCGAGGAGTTACGGATGATACGGTCTTCTATTTTCAACATCACTTAAATTTCCATTTTCTTTGTTCTTAGAACTAAATATATTTGACTTGCATCTTGTAAAGACTGTTATGCTCAAACTTGACATAAACATTTTACATTTAAGCTAGATCAGTCATTAATTGAATAGAAATCTCTAGTTGTTACTCATTTGGGATATATCATTTCAAGTTCAGAATTGAAACATTTTCCAGTTACTCTACTACGAGTTGAATACTTTCAATCAGGTAAAGTTGCCGCTTCTGTTCAGTTACTGCAATGATTCTTTTCCTCCCTGGAGCTGTTACATGATTGGCTCTAATCTGTTCTTTTTCAGTTCAGAACAAGAGTACATTGAGTTCAGGGCCATTAACGTGTGTTTCTGCTTAAAATTATAAGGGAGAAAGAAGAGGACCTTTTGGAATTAGGTATGTAATAAAGTGGCGAATGAAGGCTTGGCGGGAGTATTTATTATAATTGAAGTTTTTTCTCTACAGTGTATGTTTACTTTTTACAGTATTTTATGTGGCCACAGGTACCAGTGAGCCCTGGATGCCAGGGCATGCTGGATCGTGTAGTTCTACCAGCACCTATATGTTCTGGCTGTAAGGCATGTAGTGTTACATGTAGCCCCCCCCCCCATCAGTGACTGCAGAAGAGGTCACTCGGGGGGAGATGTCTAGTAAAGTGAGGCAGTGCCTTACATTGGGGGGAAGGGTCCAGAGGCATCCTCACGCAATGATGCAGTCTGGCATGTCATTGATGTGGGCGTGGCCAAAAGCTGCAGCTATAGGACCATCATGTGGGGCACTGGCGTCTGTAACACTCTTGTTTCCCCCGCGTTTAGGCGGGTGCGTACCTGGGACAGGAGAGGAGGAGCTCCATATCACAATAAATCTGTTGAACACTTCCAGCACGTGCATAGTTGCAAATGAATAATGTGTCCCACAGAGGATAACACAGAAACATAGAATGTGACGGCAGATAAGAACCGCTTGGCTCATCTAGTCTGCCCATTTTTTAACCTATGGTAACCTCAAACCCTATTTGATCCTTTGTTCTTTGTAAGCATATCCTTATGTCTATCCCAAGCATGTTTAAATTGCTCTACTGTATTAGCCTCTGCCAACTCTAATGGGAGGATATTCCATGTATCCACCATCCTTACTGTGAAGTCATTTTTCTCAAATTTCCTCTGAACATACTTCCCTCCAATGTCAGTGCATGTCCTCATGATCTAATACTTTTCTTCCTTTGAAGAATGTTTCCCTGTACTCAGGGCCGGCGGTAAGCAGGGCGGGGGGAGGCGCCAAGACTGAGGGGCGCTCCCCCTGCCTGCCATCACAGCTTGATTGCCTGCACATAAAAAAAAAATTAGAATAAAAAAAACTTAGCGCCACCCTCCCCCTACCCTCTGCTCCCTTCTCACTGACAGTGGCGAGAGTGATGTCATCATGTCCCGACACTGGCAGTGAGGAGCGCGCAGAGAGGAGCAGCACACAGAGACAGCGAGAAGAGAAGAAGACAGAAGAAGATAATAAAAAAAGGTCATAGAAAGGTAAGTAAATAACGGAGGGGGACAGTATGTTAGGAAAAAGGAGGGGGACAGTATGTGGGGAAAAAGGAGGGGGACAGTATGTGGGGAAAAAGGAGGGGGACAGTATGTGGAAAAAGGAGGGGTCAGTATGTGGGGAAAAAGGATGGGAACAATATGTGGGGGGAAAAAAAGGGGACAGTATGTGGAAAAAGGAGGGGGCAGTATGTGGGGGAAAAAGGAGGGGGACAGTATGTGGAAAAAGGAGGGGGCAGTATGTGGGGGAAAAAGGAGGGGAACAATATGTGGGGAAAAAAAAGGGGACAGTAATGTTCAAGAAGGAGGGTGACAGTATGTGGAAAAAGGAGGGGAACAGTAATGTTCAAGAATGAGGGGAACAGTATGTGGCAATAGGAGGGGGAAAGTAATGTGGAAAAAGGAGGGGGACAGCAACGTTGATGAAAGTGTGGACAGCAATGTTAATGAAGCAGGGAGGCAGCAGTGTAGATGAGAAGGCGGCAGCAGTGGTAGGAGAGGGTACAGTGTGATAGAGGTGCACTGTGTGATGCTGAAGGGGCACATTGGGATCGAAAGGGTGCACAGTGTAATGAAGAGGGCACACAGTGTGATGAAGGAGGGGGCAAAACCAAACTAATTTGCCAAAAAATGTAAATCTTATTACAAAGAATACATATTCTTCATTTATATTATTCATATAGCAATTCATGTTTTCTGTTTAATGTCTTTATTTGTATTACTCTCTTTAGTAAAGTGTACTATATGATTTGTATTGAAAGAAAAAGCATTATTGAATGAACAAATAATTTATAAAAGAGGAGGGCGCAAAATTATTTTTTGCATGGGGGCACCGGACATGCTAGCCCTGGCCCTGTCTGTACCTTATTAAAGATATATTTGAAAGTTTCCATCACATACACAAGAACTGACATTCCACTCCCAGCAGATAATTGCTCTCACTATCATCTCTACACTGCCCTTATTAGCAGCTGTTCTGATCTCCCAGTACCAGCTTGTTTCCACATCACTTGAGTGTCCCTTGTCCCTGCCTCTCTAGACATAGATATCACACAGGTTACAGGCCGTGACTCCTTATTCTCCTCAGCCTCCCTGGCTTCACACTCTTACTCCATGAGTTGACTTCACAATTTTGGCTCCAGTATGCCTGTACGTGTACTTAATGAGTAGGACATTGGACTACTTAATTTAAAACCGTGAAATTACATACATGAAAATGAACGCTATAATAAACCTTCCTAAACATCAGTTTGTCCAAATGTCTATTAGGCTCCAATAAAGACATGTGTGGTTTTGCATTGGTTTGTAAACTTATGATCGGGGTTTATTTTGTTGCTCTTGTTTTTTAACATCTTCTGATGTATACATCACAATACTGACCAATACTCCTTGATAGTAAGTCCCAACATATTTCTTCTGCTTCAGAGCACTTTTGTCATCTGATAATCATACAATAAAACGACTGACCAACATATGTGTAATACAAAGTAAACCATTCTGCATTTCATTGCTCTTCTTTGCGCTTTTCATAAAGAAGTAAAATAAATTTTGCAAAATAAATGTACCTACTGTCAATCCTCTCCACTAGTTTATTTACAGCTCTTTAACAGTTCTTGCCAGATTTTTCTCACAGCTTGTTCTCCTTCATTCCCCTCCGTTCAATAAAATTCTCCCACTTCATCTTAGTGTACATGCCATTAGACACATTATTATATAGGCTGTAGATCAGCTGCTAGGTGATGCATAATGATTGAAAGCACAGCTAACTATTCTCCTGGTGAAGGAGAAAGCCTTTAAATGTTCTGCCTACCTATTATTTGCAGCTTAGAGAGAGTCAGATAGATTCCTGTGCTGTGCACTGTAATATCACAGTATAAGGTGGGTACATACTTTCTCAAATGCAGATCCCTATCATATACATGTATGCAGAAGTACACACTCTTAGGGGCATATTATAGTAGTAGTATGTTTGCCAATTGTACAGACACCAAGGAGGAGCAGAAAGTAACTGCTGCAGATCCTGTCATACTCTGGGGTAGAGTTATCAAACCTTCTATAAAGGAAAGGGGGAGGTGTTGCCCATAGCAACCAAACAAATTCTAGCTCTCATGTTCTAGAATGCACTGAATAAATGATAGGAAGAATCTGATTGGTTGCTATGGGCAACACCTCCACTTTTTACTTTTCAGAAGGTTTGATAAATCTACCCCTCTGGCTGGTTCTAACTCTACCCCAATTTTTTTAAATAGCTGGGATTAGTACTAGTCATAGAAGTGCTAATCTCCAGTCATGACCAGATGAACTGCTATAAGATATTGATTCTAAATATCCACATTTTTTTAAAATGTAAACAAAATTCACATTTCAAAAGCATAGCGAGATCAGGGTTAGTTTATGCACCTGTAATGGACTAATCGCATTGAATTAATGAGTTGTATTTTTGATATGTGGTGTTTTACATTTTCTTAAATGCCACCAGGTAGATATAAGGGATCTGCATCATAACTGCAAAAGCTATATAGGTATTTGTTAAGGAGTCTGAACAATCCTTAGTCCACATACACTTACCCCTATAATGACATAAATAGTCCACCCCAGCTATAGAGGGACAAATAGGAACCACAGAACGAGTAGAGCATGTAGATGAAGGGGAATCTCACTTTGAGAAATATTATTGGCAGAGCAGAGCTCAGGGATATGGAAATAATCTAGCGTTAATCTCACTATTGCACAGATTGACCTTTTAATCAGATTACTCAAATATGCACCAACAAAAAGTCAATCATTTTGTTTGATCCACGGATCTGAACACATTTCTAAGAATAAAGACGCTTTGCGAATTTCAGAAAACTAAAATAATGGGAATCTGTGAAAGAAATATCCACATGTCACAATGCAGTTATAGCAATTTCTGAAAGATCTTGTTTATTTGCTAGATAATTCAGGAGGTATCTATCACAACAGCCATGCTGATTCTAAAAAGAAAAATATATATTTTTTTAGCCTTCTCAAGCCAGAGGATCAGTACTAGAAGTATTTGATCAAATAGTCTCTAAGGAGTTTAGTCATTTAGGTTCTAAGGTTGATTATATGAATGTGAGCAAAACAGTGGCGCAGGCTTTATACCACTTTAGAACAATCATCTTGGGCCTGATTCATTAAGGATCTTAAATGAAGAGGTATCTTATTTCAGTCTCCTGGACAAAACCATGTTACAATGCAAGGGGTGCAAATTAGTTTTCTGTTTTGCACATAGGTTAAATACTGAATGTTTTTTCATGTAGCTCACAAATATCAACTTTAAATTTCAGCTATCAAGTATTTGTGTGCTACATGAAAAAACAGTCAGTATTTAACTTATGTGCAAAACAGAAAACTAGTTTGCACCCCTTGCATTGTAACATGGTTTTTAAGATCCTTAATGAATCAGGCCCCTTGTTGCTATTCCAGAAGGCGTCAAGGAGGGTGGAAGGATGGTACTTAATAAACATAATTATATAGATGATGTTTTACATTAATTGATGACAAAGTGTTATATTAAATAGAGATCCTACTAGAGAGAATTGAAAAACTCACTTAAACCATTCAAAATTATGGCGCATGAGAGTGGAGGAGAGAGAGAGAGAGGGAGAGAGAGAGAGAGAGAGAGAGAGCGCATCTTAAGTCCTACGGGCCTGATTCATTGAGGAAAGTAAGGCAAAAAAATAAGTACGTTTTCCTTTGTACAAAGCCATGTTACAATGCTAAGGGTGCACATTATTTTTTATTTTACACATAAGTTAAATACTGGCTGCATTTTTCCTGATAGCTTTATTTGTACACTGAAATTTAAAGTTGATCTAGGACATGCCCTACCTCAACTATAAATCTGTCCCCACATTTTAAATTTACCATCCCCCTCCAATGCAACATGGTTTTGCCAAGGTGCAAAGTTACTCATTTTTTTCTGCTTTACTTTCCCTAATTGATCAGGGCCAAGTTGGCCCTGATCAATTAGCCAACATGTCTATCACAGTGCTAAATGCATAAAAATCTTCCCAATCCTCCAGGTAGTCTGATTATTCAGGTATAGGCTCTCTAGCATATAGCATATTGCATATCTGCATCTATTGATTATTTTTTAAATCCAATGGTGTTGCAGTCGTATTTAAAGGACTCCAGTGATGCTGTTATATTGTACGGATTGATCAGATAAAGACCTTGAAGCGGATAACAGAAAATCTACAACTTGCACATTTTTTGGAAAGCTGATTTTATACCAAAGGAACACATTATGGTGGTGTAAAAATTAATTTAAAAATAAATTATGACAAATCTTCACATATGGTCTAAATCACCTACAAAAAAACGTCAATATGGTGATCAGATTGGGTACTATACAGGGGCTGGCTGGTCTGGGAGGATGGGTGGTAGAAAATTAGGGAGCACACTCAGCACATTTCCTTTTTCCCACAACCCCCAATGGAAAAGACAAGAATTGATATAGATTTCATACAAACAATAGCGGGTGAGATAAAAGCCAGCCAGCTTCAGACAATTTCTGCAAACAGTTATCCAAAGCTCCATTAGAAGTGTTGATTAAAGGTTTATCATTTGCTTATAATTTGCTCCAAGCCATTGGGGCAATATTACTTCAATTAAAATAAATATTTTTACATTCTGTTGCAAGATTCGATTTCTTATTTTTTTGCTTAATCCACAGGAATCGATCCCTGCTATTATACAGAAATAGAAAGTTATTTAAATACAGCTTAGGGATGTGCATGATAAACAAATGTGATAATTATTTACATAAACTGTCAGAACTCAGGTATCTGTCTTTAAACAATGATTAATGTTAGAAGTTGGTAAATGTTATGCCAGTAATCAAGTACATACCTCCAACTTCTCTTTTAAACATTTGGGAGAATTGAGCGAATCAATTGACAAGGGAAGAGGTGTTAAAATACCAGATTAGTCTAGTTATTAAACTATTTATAACACACAACTACTGAATTCCAAATACTACTCTAGCTTTAATACAGATCCTATAAGTAAAAAAAAAAATTTGTTAGCTGAACAACACAGGTGGTTGTCCAAAACTGCCCTTGGCGCTGGGATGCAGGCTAAAATGTTTTGATCAATATATGAACCAATACCTCATATTTTCATTTTGCTAGATAAACTCAGATATGCGGTGTAAAGGATAAGCGCTGACAACTGTCTTTTTGGTTGTCCAAAACTGACCTGAAGTTTCCCATAGTGGATTTTCCTATCATGACAGTAATTTACTTTGCACTGAAAGTCCACAAAGGTTGAAATCCTGCAACAGGTCGTCCTGTTGTAGATAAAATATGATCTCTTTGTAGCTTTATCTTAATATATAGTATTACCTTCCAAGATTGTTTCAGCTGCCATCATTTGCAAAAGATTCTGCTTTTATATGCCAAGAAATTCAGAGAGCATAGAGTATACAGATAATATAAAAATGTTGGTAGCAATTATTATTATTATTATTATTATTATTATTATTATTATTATTATTATTATTAATAATATTATTAAGGCGCCACAGTGCTCCGTACCGCCGTACAGTAGGGAAAATAGTACATACATAAAACAGGGGCAAACAAGGTAGACAAAATAAATGCAGACATGAAAACAAAGGGTATGAAGGACTCTGCTCATTAGAGAACTAAGTGGAAGAGGGCACAGCTGAAGCAAGAGGAGTATATGTGTTTCAGAGAAGAGATTAGGACAGTTGTGAGGGTGTATTAGTGTGAATAGTGTTATCGGGGATAAGGTCACCTCTAAAAAAAGAGATGGGTTTTCAAAGAGCATATAAACATTTGAAGGCTGTGGGAAGGTCTGATTGAACCTGGTAGGGAATTCCATTAGTGGGGAGCAGCACGGGAGAAGTCTTGTAGGCGGGAGTGAGAGGTGGTTTCCAGAGACGAGACAAGGTGCAGGTCAGATGTAGATCGAAGAGGGTGGGAGATATTTTGATATGAGATTTGAGATGTATGCAGGGGTAGTGTTGTTGAGTGCTTTGTAGGTCAGGGTGAGTAATTTGAATTTGATTCTGGAGGACACAGGGAGCCAGTGTAGAGATTTGCAAAGTGTAACATATGTGGAACAGTGAGAGAGGAAGGTCAGTCTTGCAGCAGCATTTAGGATGGATTGAAGTGTGGATATATGGGTGTCAGGAATGCCAGATAGTAGGAGGTTGCAATAGTCAAGACGGGAGATGATGAGAGAATGGATAAAAGTTTTGGTAGCATATTGAGTAAGAAAAGGGCGTATTCTGGCAATGTTTTTAAGGTGGAGTCAACAAGACTGGGAAAGAGTCTGGATGTGAGGAATAAAGTAGAGGTTGGAGTTAAGTGTGACACCAAGGCAGCGGTCTTGGGAATCTGAGGGAATTGTGGTGTTATTGACAGTGAAGGAGATCAGAGGACAAATGGTGACTCTGGCAGGAGGGAAGATAATAAGCTCTGTTTTGGACATATTGAGCCTTAGGTAGCGTTGGGACATCCATGTGGAGATAGCAGAAAGACAGTTGGCTACACAAGATAGTACAGAAGCAGAAGAAGGAAGATATAGATTTGGATGTCATCAGTGTAGAGGTGTAGGGGTGGTATTGGAGGCCGAATGATGGAATTAGTCCCCCTAGAGAAGAGGTGTACAATGAAAAAAGTAAATGGCCAAGAACAGAGCCTTGTTGGACCCCAACATATAGTGGGAGGGGAGGATGTGCCAGAGGTAGAAACACTGAAGGAGCAGTTCGATAGGTAGGAAGTAAACCAGGAAAGAACTGTGTCACGAAGGTCAATGAAGTGAAGGGTGTGTAGGAGAAGAGGGTGATCAACAGTATCAAAAGCAGCAGAGAGGTCCAGGAGAATGAGTATGGAGAAATTAGCATTAGATTTTGTAGTAAGTAGATCATTGGTTAGTTTTGTGAGAGCAGTTTCAGTGGAATGTTGAGAGCGGAAGCCTGATTGCAGAGAGTCGAGAATAGAATGAGAGGAGAGAAAGTGAGGCAGGCATTTGTACACTAATCACTCAAGTAATTTGGAGGCAACGGGGAGGAGAGAAATAGGGCGGTAGTTGAAGAGAGAGACTGAATCAAGAGATGGTTTCTTTAGAATAGGGTTGATGAGCGCATGTTTAAAGTAGGATGGAAATGTGCCAGTGGAGAGAGACAGGTTGAAGAGGTGAGTTAAAGGTGGACATGCAGTGGAGGAGAGGGAGTGGAGTAGTTGGGAGGGAATAGGGTCGAGTGGACAGGTTGTAGAGTGAGATGATGAGAGTAGTACAGAGAATTTGTCTTCAGTTACTGGAGAATATTAATTAAGGGTCGACTGGGGAGTGTAGGTAAAGGTGGGTAGAGTGGGTGGAGTGAGTGGAATTTGGCATGAGGAAATATCTTGTCGAATGTTGTAAATTTTGTCTTTGAAATAGATGGCAAAATCATGGGCAGTGGAGGAGTGTGAGCAGATAATGGGGATTGTACGGGGCCCAGGGTTAGGCGAGATATCACCAGCAGTAAATAAGCTTTATTTGTCAGCTGAAACTTCGCTTAAACCTGTGAATTGTAATTTACCCCCTTGGGTTCGGTATATCATAAAGTGAACTAGAAAGCATCTAACCTGAACAAGCTGGATTACTACTTGTTGCCTCTCTACTGATTTTTGGCTGATAAGTATAATCGCACTAAAAGTACTGTGATTGATTGCTATAAATTATCTGCTGCCGCAGCATTTAGTGGGATGGTCTAATTAACTTATAGCAACCGGCTGTCTCTATCTATCCAGTGAAATCCATTTCATTGAAGCACAGTGCCTAAATTTAAAGTGGGATATATTTTTTTCAGTGACCTATGTGTTGTCGATTTATGTTTGCATATTGTTGAACCAAGATTCCTAAAATGTTATTTATTTTGTGACAGGTTGCACAATATTGCCTGTTGATGGTATCATGCTATTACTTCTCTACACTACCGCTACTTATCTGCTGCTATGGTAAAGCCTTATGCCACAAGCAAAGAGAATAAACCCATGAGTTTATACAGTTTTATCAGTGTGTTCCTTGTTTTATTCCAACACTACTGGGGGGACCTTCGCCTCTCTACCACACCACCAGGCCTGTAGAATCCTTCCTTATACTACTTTTGGGGTGCCAACCATCCAACCCGTTACACTTGTGCATTTTAAACAACATTCCTTTTGCTAATAAGATAATTAGTTATTTTCTAAATTTAGATTATCTACATATATTGTGGCAAGGCAATTAGTTAGAATTAATGGACTTTTATAAACAAATGAAAAGATAATTTAGTAGTTGACATTTACTATGCATTGTTACTGTCATTCTATTGAATATATGTATCTGTTATATGTGGAAGGAGAAAATAAACATAACCTTTTTATAAGAAACCACTGATATGCAATAGTATTCTGCATTGTTTGTTTTTTTGTGGACCGTGCAATGGAACAATTACAAACGAATATCCAGTAGTAAACATGTTAACTAATGGTCTAAATTTTTGCAGTTTTTAATGTTTTATACATAGCAGTGCGATAATATAGAAATAAAAAGAAATGTGCATTGAGAGGAGGGTTGATAGAGGAAGAAGGGGAGGAACAATTAAACCATTGAGCAAAGGAGGTCCATTCAACGATTGTAACTTGTTACAGAACCACAATCAGAGAAATTAAATACCTGTGGACGTATATGAACTTCCTTCAACTCATCCAGGTCCTATAATTTCCCGGCTTCTTAGGGCAGGAACGGTAAAGTCTTTCTGCAGTACAAGCATAAGCCTAAGGTTGTTGCCCCTGTTTCTCTTCAGTAGACAATCTAAAGCCTAGTATTTGCTTGGTTTCTGGATAGCTGGAATCCACAGAGGAACAAATAATGGAGTACAAGGTTTTGAAGGTACTCCAGAGCTAGGGCCTGATTCATTAAGGATCTTAAATGAAGAGGATTCTTATTTCAGTCTCCTGGACAAAACCATGTTACATTGCAAGGGGTGCAAATGAGTGTTCTGTTTTGCACATAAGTTAAATACTGACTGTTTTTTCATGTAACACACACATATCATCTTTAAATTTCAGTGTACAAATAAGCTATCAAGTATTTGTGTGCTACATGAAAAAACAGTCAGTATTTAACTTATGTGCAAAACAGAATACTAATTTGCACCCCTTGCAATGTAACATGGTTTTGTCCAGGAGACTGAAATAAGAAATTTCTTAAATTAAGATCCTTAATTAATCAGGCCCTAGATTAGGAATCTTTGAATTGTTCAGAGAGTCATAATCTAATTTAAGGTCATGTAGACTAGGATGTATATCTGACTCTACTGCATGCGAAGTATAAAAACTTACATCCTGACATATCTCCCTCTAGCGCCTCTCTCTGCCCTTAGAGAGGCGAAATGGGGGAGGTACTGGGCATAGTGCAGTGAAGGAATATTAATGCTCCTTACTAATTTTACCTCATGAACACACATTAAAAAGGGCGCTTGAAATTCTATGAATATTTCCAGTTACGACACTTTGTGGGCTCTCTCCTCGGGGGGGCTCCTCTCCCCTCTCTTAAGTCTCCCTATGAATCCCTATGTCTCTCCTCACCTTTGGGTAGGGGCACGATCTCCTTTATCTACAGCTTACTTCTTAATGCACTCTTACCTCCAGGTGGTAGGCATGAGAGGGAGCGGGAGAGGGATCTGCCCCCCCCCAGAGGAGGATTATTGGGAAACCATAAGAGACCAAGTCGCCACCAGCTCTATTTCCACCTTGGTGAAGGAGAACGCATATAAAGTATACTATAGGTGGTACTACACACCTGACAAACTCACTAAAATGTTCCCCTCTAGTTCTCCATTATGTTGGCGGGGTTGTGGCCAGATGGGATCTTTCCTACATATTTGGTGGTCCTGCCCTAAAATATCCTCATTTTGGGACCGAGTTAGGACCCTCCTCTCCTCCCTCCTCTCATGCCCTGTCCGGAAAGACCCATGGTCTTTTCTTCTCTGTTATCCTCTGATTGATGATAATAGACAATCTGCAAAATCGGCTTCCCATGTCCTGGCTGCTGCGTGATGTCTAGTAGCTAAGTCTTGGAAACAGGTTGAACCCCCCACTATGGCGGCCTTGCGATCCTATATTTGGTTTATTGCCCGGATGGAACAGATTACATACCACCTACATGATAAGGATGATAAATTTCATCAGATTTGGGCTTCTTGGCTTTACCTATAATCCCATACCTTGTGTAACATCCCCTCCCTTCTAAGAAGAATTCCCTTTTTATTTATTAGTCTCTGTTCTTAAAAAGGAGAAGGATAGTGATGAGGAAATGTGACAATAAAGGGAAGTGTGTGCTATTTCTCTTTCTTTCTCGGTGACGACCAGTACCCCCCCGACTATATTGTAAAAAAATGTTATAGTATCCTGAATACTCTGGATAACAATTGTATACTTACCTGTCTGTTTAATGACAACCTGTTGTTGTCTTTGATATTTGCTACTCAATTACTTTCAGCACCAGTGACATATGCCCATGATCTGTATTGTTCCCTGTTTTTGTTTCTATTCCTGCAAATGTACTAATTGTTGATTGTTATCTGTACATCATTCCTATTTTTCAAAATAAATAGTTAAAAAAAAAAAAAAAAGGGCGCTTGCGTCGGGAAGTAACGCTCTTCCCCTGAGGAGGCCTGGGCTGGGCCCAAATGCATGACAAGAACCTTTTTAAGACCTTAAGTAGCTTGATTTGACTAGAATGCATGAGTATCATGCACGGGTTAACTTGTATATATATATATATATATATATATGTATATATTATATTTATAAATAATATATAATATATATAAGAAAAAGCCTAAAAGGTGCCTTTTAGTGCAGTAAATAAATACTTTTCATTAGGTGAATATCAATATAAAGTGCAAAAGAATCCTCATACCAATGTGCAGTAATAATTCAGGTCTTATCTGGATTATTGTTGAAGAGTCCTCCACATCTCCTCCTTGGTAAGGGATACCTTCTTCAATTAGTACCAAGCATGAAATACAAACATAGTGCAGTACGTTTTGACCTATCCTTAATAAACACAGTAATGCACGTACATCATACAAGAAATAAAACAGCTTATCTGGTTTAACAGACTTATCCAGGTATAAGAACCTGGCCTGGAATTGAAGATCTTTCCCAGTGGTTCTGTCCCAGTCCCCTTTATCCTCAGGTCTGAAGGAGCTCCTTAGAAGACAGAAGGTAATATTTCCAAAGAAGGTCCCTAGGCGTTCTGTGTGGCCAAAGGCTCAAAAGACTTCATCAGGTGATAAAATCTAAACATAAATCAAAAAGGTGTTCCTGTCATTATAGAATATTAAATATATTCAACCACTCATATTTAATCATGGGATTAATCCATTAAAAAAGCTTATTATTATAGCTTATTATTATTAAAAAAAAAATGCGCCCTCTGCACATGTTTAGCAGGCAGCTATTTTTGAAAAGGAAAATTTCTTGTTTGTCTGTTATAGAAAAATTACTCCTAATTATATATAATTTATATACAACAATTCTACAAAACTACCTCGTATGTGCAATGCTCCAAAGATGGCCCTCTTTAAAAGGCATACTTATCCTGTTGATAATAAAAAATACTAGTTCTCTTCTCTTCATTAGAGTTATAGGGGAAATGTGTTGAAATATATGGAGCATGGAGTGCTCAAATGTGAGAGCCTGAGTGTGCCCCAGAATTGTGACAAATACAAAGGTCTGTCTAATGAGATATTCAAACCTTGTACTATGCAGAGGACAAAGGGACATTCACGCTGAAGAAAGCCATTTTCGGTATCAGCACAGAAATGGGTTCTTCACTATAAAGGTAATAGCACTGTGGATCTCTTCCCCTAGGCAGGTGGTATGGCGACATTACATGAATTTAAAAAGGGAGTGGGGGCCTGATTCATTAAGGATCTTAACTTAAGAAACTTCTTATTTCAGTCTCCTGGACAAAACCATGTTACAATGCAAGGGGTGCAAACTAGTTTTCTGTTTTGCACATAAGTGATGCTGACTGTTTTTTCATGTAGCACACAAATATCAACTTTACATTTCAGTGTACAAATAAGCTATCAAGTATGTGTGTGCTACATGAAAAAACAGGCAGTATTTAACTTATGTGCAAAACTGAAATCTAATTTGCACCCCTTGCATTGTAACATGGTTTTGTCCAGGAGACTGAAATAAGAAATTTCTTAAGTTAAGATCCTTAATGAATCAGGCCCCCAATCCCTTTTTAAATTCATGTAATGTCGCCATACCACCTACATAGGGGAAGAGATCCACAGTTCTATTACCTTTATAGTGAAGAACCCATTTCTGTGCTGATAAGGAAAATGGCTTTCTTCAGAGTTAATAATCCCTTGTCCTCTGCACAGTACAAGGTTTGAATATCTCATTAGACAGACCTTTGTATTTGTCCCAATTCTGTGGCACACTCAGGCTCTCACATTTGAGCACTCCATGCTCCATATATTTCAACACATTTCCCCTATAACTCTAATGAAGAGAAGAGAACTAGTATTTTTTATTATCAACAGAATAAGTATGCCTTTTAAAGATGGCCATCTTTGGAGCATTGCACATACGAGGTAGTTTTGTAGAATTGTTGTATATAAATTATATATAATTAGGAGTAATTTTTCTATAACAGACAAACACAAAATTTTCCTTTTAAAAAATAGCTGCCTGCTAAACATGTGCAGAGGGCGCATTTCAATAACAATAAGCTATTTTTTAATGAATTTTACTCATGATTAAATATGAGTGGTTGAATATATTTAATATTCTATAATGACAGGAACACCTTTTTGATTTACGTTTAGATTCTATCCCCTGATGAAGTCTTTTGAGCCTTTGGCCACACAGAACGCCTAGGGACCTTCTTTGGAAATATTACCTTCTGTCTTCTGAGAAGCCTCAGACCTGAGGATAAAGGGGACTGGGACAGAACCACTGGGAAAGCTCTTCAATTCCAGGCCAGGTTCTTATACCTGGATAAGTGTGTTAAACCAGATAAGTTGTTTTATTTCTTGTATGATGTACGTGCATTTCTGTGGTTATTCAAGATAGTTCAAAACATACTGCACTATGTTTGTATTTCATGCTTGGTACTAATTGAAGAAGGTATCCCTTACCAAGGAGGAGATGTGGAGGACTCTTCAACAATAATCCAGATAACACCTGAATTATTACTGCACATTGGTATGAGGATTCTTTTGCACTTTATATTGATATTCACCTAATGAAAAGTATTTATTTACTGCACTAAAAGGCACCATTAGGCTTTTTCTTATATATATTATATATTATTTATAAATATAATATATACATATAGACTTGCCTTTAAAAGCTGTGTGCAGGTAAGCCTTAAGCCCAGATAAAATAGCATAGCATTTGATCATGTTAGGACTGACCAGAATGGGAAGACTTTGGCGTGAGTTGGTCAGCTTAACATATATTGCAATATGTGGAACTATTTAGAAAAAGAAAAAAGGAAAAGGGGAAAGGGTGGGAAAATGTGTATATAGGGCACTCTTTTAGTTCAATATGTACAATGTATTTCTGTTAAGAGTAATATCTTTATTAAAGTAAACAAATAATTCGTTAGCGAAATAGTTAAAAACACTCAGTGAATGGAAATGATGACCAAATATACTGGGTAGAACACTGTTAAGAAGTAGTAAAAAAAGACTACTGTGCTGTCTCACTGTGTTCTGTCAGTAATGTTAAGAGATGAGCTGTACCAATATCAAATAAGGTATTAATATTGAATTCAATATATATAGGTATGATGGATTATCCTTGTTATGTATCCAATCCTTCTTTCATTTCATAGGTCTATTTCAGGACACATTATTTCCCATTAATACCCCTATATATATATCTCCTCTCAAAAAGCAGTCCCATACTATTGCTCCTAGGGGTAGAACTAAGTACCACACTGGTTATTATAGTGTGGATATTGATAATCTGATGGTACAGAGGTACATAACCTCACCCCTCTACTGCTAAATATAAGACATGGCCTTGATAAAGCTCTTAGCAAAACGCGCGTTGGCGTTCAGCTGAGCTCACTGTTTGTCTGTCTTATATCATTTAACTATGTATTGAGCTGCACTACTTAACTCCTCTAACAGTTTAGCGTGGTCACGCTGGGCACCATTTAAGAGTGTTAGAGAGTATTTATTATTAAGATCTGCATAAGAACCTAGCTATTCCCTAACCTGTCAGGCTATGGGCTCTCACACTAAAGAGCAGCTTACTAATTAGCAGACTAAGAGGTAGATAAACAGATTAGGTGGTGAGACAGGTATCCAGATATTTAATGATACCTAACCCTAGTCTCCATTATTGCTAAACCAATCATAACTTGAGCAATATTGTTACAACTTAATTATTATTTAGCAGTAGAGGGGTGAGGTTATGTACCTCTGTACCATCAGATTATCAATATCCACACTATAATAACCAGTGTAGTACTTAGTTCTACCCCTAGGAGCAATAGTATGGGACTGCTTTTTGAGAGGAGATATATATAGGGGTATTAATGGGAAATAATGTGTCCTGAAATAGACCTATGAAATGAAAGAAGGATTGGATACATAACAAGGATAATCCATCATACCTATATATATTGAATTCAATATTAATACCTTATTTGATATTGGTACAGCTCATCTCTTAACATTACTGACAGAACACAGTGAGACAGCACAGTAGTCTTTTTTTTACTACTTCTTAACAGTGTTCTACCCAGTATATTTGGTCATCATTTCCATTCACTGAGTGTTTTTAACTATTTGGCTAACAAATTATTTGTTTACTTTAATAAAGATATTACTCTTAACAGAAATACATTGTACATATTGAACTAAAAGAGTGCCCTATATACACATTTTCCCACCCTTTCCCCTTTTCCTTTTTTCTTTTTCTAAATACATATATTGGTAATGTGTAGGAGCACCTCCCCACTTGATGAGACAAATAGATCTCTGTGATATGTAAGAGGTTAAGCTTGGTGCGGTGAAAATTGTTATGTTTGGAATATGTGGAACTAACATTCCCTGTTTTTAATATAGAACAGTACTTGATATAGCATTGATTATGTGTTTGGAGAGTGCAGAGTATCCCTGTTTTCTTGTCTATACAATGTGGGCAACCCCCTCTTGCACCCCAGTCTGTACATGGTGAGTGCAGAGGACCTATGTCTGTTTTTGTTTTTATATATATATATATATATATATATATATATAAAGAGAGAGAAAGAGACTTCCGTAGTATGTTTACTACCTCTGAAGTATGTTTATAATTCTATACTAAATTATTAATAATATCCAAAGATCTTCAGCTTTAGATTTACATACATTAAACTGAATAACGATATTAACTTACGTTGTAAGTGTAAATTTTATGCAACTCTACATGACCCCCTGAATGTATGATGCTGGATTATTCCAGTCGCAGTCTGCACCTATATTCGGTGCTATATTCCCCCACTGGTTAGCGGATTGCAGACTACAGTTGGAGTTATCCAGCATTGCACACGAGTGTAAATTGCAACCTATACTTTACTTTGCATTCCAAGCCACACATATCTTACCAGAAGCCCGGCGGAATAGTACGCAGTCATCTATACAGATTTTACACCAGGGGGAAAGCAGTCACAACAGAGATGCCTCAGCATAGTAAGTAAGGAGCATTAATATTCCTTCACTGCGCTATGCCCACTACCTCCCCCATTTCGCCTCTCTAAGCGCAGAGAGGCGCTAGGGGGAGATGTGTCTCCCTACGTTTTTAGGTATAGTCAGATATACAGCCCAGTCTACATGACCTTAAATTAGATTATGACTGTCAGAACAATTCAAATATTCCTAATCTAGGGCCTGATTCATTAAGGATCTTAACTTGAGAAACTTCTTATTTCAGTCTCCTGGACAAAACCACGTTACAATGCAAGGGGTGCAAATTAGATTTCTGTTTTGCACATAAGTTAAATACTGACTGTTTTTTCATGTAGCACACACATACTTGATAGCTTATTTGTACACTGAAATGTAAAGTTGATATTTGTGTGCTACATGAAAAAACAGTCAGTATCACTTATGTGCAAAACAGAAAACTAATTTGCACCCCTTGCATTGTAACATGGTTTTGTCCAGGAGACTGAAATAAGAAGTTTCTTAAGTTAAGATCCTTAATGAATCAGGCCCTGGATGTCTATCTTATAATAAACCATATATCTGGTTATGATTATTAGAATTCATTATTCACTATTACTATTATATAGTGGATCCAGAGAATAATTTCCATTTCCACTCAAAGATCAGGGGGTAAAACTATTAACCTCCGATTCTAGCAAATCGCTGATATTTGGCGAGTTTGCTGGCCAAATTTAAAACAGCAATGTGTTTAAAAGCAAGTTTTGCCATTACACAGATGTACTGTAAATAGAGATTATGCCAGAATCTGTACTGAGCACACAATGGCTGTGATATAATAGGCACGTAGCCAGGGCTGGTGTAAGTTTTTTAGGTGCCCTAGTCAAAGCTTAAGGCTACCGTCCCTCATTCCCCCAAAACCCTCATCCAAGCCTTGACAAAGCTACAAGCAATTAAATGTCATTGGCATTTCGCTGCACAGCACAGTTGAAATTGAACATCCGTATGAAATACTAAATGACCACAGAGTTCAAATGAAATCTAGGATGGGACAATAAATGATCGTAAGGTCTAAATAAAATATCAGGCTAGGATACTTATTGACCGCATAGAAGCTAGGAATGAGACTGCTCAACAGAAAGAGAGCATATGATAGGATTTATACAACACAGATCTATCTTACAACGTAGGGTGAATAAATAGCCCACATATCAGCTGGCTACAAGAGCAACATTATTAATGTCAGTGTTGAACAGAACAATCCATCAATGTTCAGAAAGTGTGCAGTGGAGTACTATAATTTAATAATTTAAACTGTGGTAACAACAGAATATATAATATAGTGCCAATGGTAAGCAACATGACTCACAATAATCACAATAATCAGAAGCACTATATACCATTGTGTTGAAATGTTAGAATAATAAGTATAAAAAAAATAAACTGACAACAATATATCCGTACCATAAAGGCAATATATTTCTACCAAGCATTCCTCCTTTTATAGCTATTTTCTAACATATTTCCAATATAGAGATATGGCCAATATCTACTGAGAAATATATAGATATAAATGGAGACTTAGGGGTATATTTACTAAACTGCAGGTTTGAAAAAGTGGAGATGTTGCCTTTAGCAACCAATCAGATTCTAGTTATCATTTATTTAGTGCATTTGACAAAATGACAGCTAGAATCTGATTGGTTGCTATAGGCAACATCTCCACTTTTTCAAACCCGCAGTTTAGTAAATATATCCCTATGAGTCCTTCTCTATATGACAGATAGAGGAAATATATTAGAAAATTAAAGTTATTCAAAAAGAACTGATACATAATGCCAATTAACCAATAAACTGATGCTAGAGATACAATCAGGATCAGATTTACAATGTAAATAAAAGGAACAATAAGGTTAAATAATTGATTAAAAATCCTCCCATGCTAAAGACATCCTCTGATATGCAAGAAATTATTGTGACATTAATGGAGAAAGAAAGAATATACATTTCTTATAAAATCTCTTACAAAATTTCACATATTAAGACTTTTAGTTAGTCTTTCTTCATCAACATCATCAGCATTTATTTATATAGCGCCAGCAAATTCCGTAGCGCTATAAAATTTGCAACAAACATTAATAAAACAATACCGGGTAATACATACAGACAGAGAGGTAAGAGAACCCTGTTTGCAAGCTTACAATCTATCTTCTTTTTAATAAAATCGTATTAAAGGTTAATGTTTTAATATATTTTCGTGTATAGAATCAAAGAATGCTCCAAATATAAATACACCTTTTTTCTTCCTTTTTCGGCATAAAATTTGGAAATCAAGTTTTCCCCCTTACGTGATAAAATGCGAGATACATGTTAAAATATATTTAAGGGAAGAGGTTAAGATAATTGTCATGAGCGCAATCCCAGTGTCCATGACATGAGGATGTTTACTGTACACACGATTCCAGTACTCTGTCTTATACTCGGTTATATCACGCAGGATATAGATTTGCTGAATCGCCCCCAAACAGTGCTCTCATATCAATATACACCTATGATCTTCCACCACCTATTGAATCAGGGTAATAGGACTCCAAGATATTGTCACACACACATACCTATATCCTATGCTCCTTGTAGCAATGCATACACCAGAAACCTAAGGGTCAACACATCAAAACTCTGTTACACAAATGAACACGCTGGAACACACTAGGATCCTTGTTAGTCAAACGGATCAACAATTCACACACCAGCATTCAAAAGGATACCTTGGTCAAGCAATATTCTTCATAAAAGGCTTGTAGCATAGTTAGAGTATCATGAACAAAACTTATTAACTTTTAGATTTTATATACAATGGTACAGAGCAATTAGCTATAATAAAAAAACAATGTATAATCAATGACATACAAAGAATAAATGCAATACAGTCATAAAAAGAAACTGAATGAAATTACAGAAAGTAAACACTTACGTATCATAATCTGCATGACTGGAAAAAGGCAGAATAAAATGGACAGTCCTTCAGTTAGATTGAGTCCCCAAGAGTTGACAATTTGCCCTCTCATACACAGGGTATTTAATCAGGTTTCACTAAGAGGGCACTCAGAGGGGCAGTATATATGCTAATATGAGGGAGGAAATGTCCCCTGGGTGTTAATTATAGTTTGCCCTAAAATAGTCCAAAATCTTTGATCTTCCACAACTTTTCTCGACATATCATAGAGACATAAACTTCTTTTAAAAAAGATTGGTTTATTGGAATTTTTTAACGAGAAAGAAAAATCAAATAACAATATGGCAATCTGGGGAAAAGACAGGGATTAAGCAGGGAGAAGGTCTGTATGCAAACATTTTATAAAAATCAAAAAGTAAGTGTTGAAATACAATTAAACATTTGTGCAGTTAGCTATTTTGCAATTTTACACCGGATTCTAGTTTCGTTATCTGAATCTAAGACAGAAATTGACCCTGTGTGATAGCAGGTAGTCTTCCTTGTTGATGTTGTGGGGGGGGGGGGGTCTAAATGGTGAAGGATAAAGAGGGAGTCGTATATTTGGTTTGCATTAGGAATGCACGAGGAATGAATAATAAAGTATTCAGTGGGGGTTCGCCCTCAAAGTAATAAGTCCAGGAAGTCTAGTTTCTTGTAAAGCTTTAGAGCGTATTATGAAACGTAGCAATGATGCTTTCCATGTAGTAGATTGAACAGATAGTGCTGATTGTGGCTGTTCTGATGGATTTGCTTTTTTCCAAATGGAGGCAACATGACCTTTCATCCAGAAATATTTTTGTCTAAGACAGGCCCACCATATGTGCTGCAGGGTGGCTCTCTGGCCACATGATGTCCAATATAATTTTGTAGAATTTGGAAAAATGTAATGGTGGCGGGTTGGGAACAAATAGCATCTAAAAAAATTGATTGAATGAGTTTTCGTTGATTTTCACAGAGATTGAGCTTTAAATTTTAATTTTGGTCCACTCACTTGGGTCCAAAATCCCCTTGTCCCTCTCCCAGGCCAATTCATGCCAGTCTTTTTGTTGTTGATTGTGCTTTAACATTATTTGGTATAGTGCAGAGATTGAAACTTTGGATGATGGGTTATGGTAGCAAAGCAGCTTTAACAGGGAGCATTGTTCCGTGGGAGAAAGAAGAAACACTACAAGGTAGTGAAAATCGAGGGCTGAGCTTTGTAAATTCAGGAAAGTATCATAAAGGAGCCAGATCTACTAGTCCTGGAGTGAACGCTGTGTTTATCCAGTAGGCAACTAACAAAGTATATTGAGTTCTTGTGATCTCATCTGGTGTGAATGAGTTCTCTGTACAGCGCTGCAGAATTAGTGGCGCTATATAAATAACTGATGATGATGATACGTTCAAGTGCAATTATCCTAAATTGAGAGCAGGAACTTTACAGTGGGGATTGATTTTGACTCTACAATTTAATTTTTTGAGGTTTGACCCACAGCAAAGGGTATGGGAAAAATTTTAGTAGGTCTATGGCTGTCCATAGTCTAGGGTGAGGAGCTGAATGCCAGAGTAAGCATTGGGCCATATATGCCATCTGGTAGTATTTTAGCATTCTGGGGACTCCCAGACCCCCGTTCTTGTGAACTTGCATTTTCACCCTGGGTTTTCTAATGAGTTTGTTACAGGGTGCTAGGTCTCAGTGGCGCACGCAGGGGGGGTTTCTGGTTCTCCAGAAACCCCTCCCCTCCGCGAACCAACGGTACTGTACAGCAGCCGCAGCGCTGTCAAAGAAGCGTCCGCGGCAGTGCTGTATTGTAGTATAATACAGCACTGCTGCAGATGCTTCTTGACAGCACCGTGGCTGCTGTACAATTCAGACTCGTCGAAATGGAGCTGCTGCGGAAACTCCCCCTTCTAAATCCTGCATTCGCCCCTGGGTCTGATATTATTGAGTCTATTAGTCTGTAAAAATTGTCAGCATACAGTTGATTGTAAGATTTTGTTAAATATACTCCCAAATATTTTAGGTTTTATCTCTGCTTAGTGATGGTTAGAAGCGCGTTATCGGTGTATAAGATGGGGATGAGCGGGCTCGGATTGCAGAAATCAGAACACCCCCCCGAACAGTGCAGATCCGAGCCTAATCCGAGCACTGTTCGCAAAACTCGAAATGAGGCAAAGCCTCATAATCCCGCTGTCGGATCTCGCGAGATCCGGATTCATATTAGTCCTTGCTGCCCGCCGCCATCTTCACTCGGCATTGATCAGGGAAGAGGGAGGGTGTGTTAGTGGTGTTCTCTGTCCTGCTCATTCCTGTGGTTCTGTCCTGGTCAGTCCAGTGGTGCTGTCCTGTGCTCTGTCCTGGTCAGTCCAGTGGTGGTGTCCTGTGCTCTGCCCTGTTCAGTCCAGTGGTGGTGCTGCCATAATTCCAGTGGTGCTGTCCTGTGTCAAGTACAGTGGTACTGCTATATAAGTTCACTGATCCTGCAGTATAAGTCCAGTGGTACTGCTCTATAAGTTCACTGATCCTGCAGTATAAGTCCATTGGTACTGCTATATAACAAAGTTCACTGATCCTGCAGTATAAGTCCATTGGTACTGCTAGTCTGCTATATAACAAAGTTCACTGATCCTGCAGTATAAGTCCATTGGTACTGCTATATAACAAAGTTCACTGATCCTGCAGTATAAGTCCATCGGTACTGCTATATAACAAAATTCACTGATCCTGCAGTATAAGTCCATTGGTACTGCTATATAACAAAGTTCACTGATCCTGCAGTATAAGTCCATTGGTACTGCTATATAACAAAATTCACTGATCCTGCAGTATAAGTCCATTGGTACTGCTATCTAACAAAGTTCACTGATCCTGCAGTATAAGTCCAGTGGTACTGCTAGTCTGCTATATAACAAAGTTCACTGATCCTGTAGTATAAGTCCATTGGTACTGCTATATAACAAAATTCACTGATCCTGCAGTATAAGTCCATTGGTGCTGCTATATAACAAAATTCACTGATCCTGCAGTATAAGTCCATTGGTGCTGCTATATAACAAAATTCACTGATCCTGCAGTATAAGTCCATTGGTACTGCTATATAACAAAGTTCACTGATCCTGCAGTATAAGTCCAGTGGTACTGCTATATAAGTTCACTGATCCTGCCGTATAAGTCCAGTGGTACTGCTGTTTAAGTCCACTGATCCTGCCGTATAAGTCCAGTGGTACTGCTGTTTAAGTCCACTGATCCTGCCGTATAAGTCCAGTGGTACTGCAATATAAGTTCACTGATCCTGCCGTACAAGTCCAGTGGTACTGCTGTTTAAGTCCAGTGGTACTGCTATATAAGTTCACTGATCCTGCCGTGTAAGTCCAGTGGTACTGCAGTATAAGTTCACTGATCCTGCCGTATAAGTCCAGTGGTACTGCTGTTTAAGTCCACTGATCCTGCCGTATAAGTCCAGTGGTACTGCTATATAAGTTCACTGACCCTGCCGTATAAGTCCAGTGGTACAAAAATCTGGATTTTAGCAGTTTTAATGCTTTTTAAAAAAAAAAATCAGAACCCAAAACCCAAAACCTTATGGGGGGTGTTTTGGCAAAACCCATTAGAACCCAAAACCTGAAGGAAATCAGAACCCAAAACCCAAAACACGAAAAGTGGCCGGTGCACATCCCTAGTATAAGACAATCTTTTCTCGGGAACCAACTGTTATGTCTGTATTGTCAGGATTATAGTTTATTCCAGCTGCAAGTGGTTCCATGACCAGTGTAAGTATTAAGGGGGGAGAATGGGCAGCCTTGTCTCATGCCTATTCTAATCTGAAATAGCGTTGAGGGAAAATTTTTGGCAAGAACAGATTATGGTATGCAGCAACTTCTCTACACAAAGTTCTTCTGATCCCCATGCTCGCCAAGGTTTGCTACATAAAGGGCCAAGCCACTCTATCAAAGGCTTTTTTCTGCGTCTAGGGCCGCTACCAGTGGCAGGAGTGCTTTGACATTAGCCCCATGGATTAAGTTGATAATTATCCTGGTAGTGTCAGATGTTTGCCTATTGGGAACAAAGCCCACTTGATCGGGGTGTATTAGCAAAGCTATGAGTGAGTCCAGTCTGTTTGCTAGGATTTAAATTAATCATGAGTCACTTTTGTGTGTTTGAAGCTTTTTCTTTTGATAGTGCGAAGTGCGTATTTGGTAGAACTGCACATCACCACCAAAGTCAGCTGGAAGTTGTAAAATGTGTCACATAAAAATTATAGCTCTAAGTTGTCACAAAATGCAAGACTTTTGTCGAGTGGTCATGGCTGTGTGTCATTCAGCACTACAAAGAAAACCCTTTAAAATACACCCTGTCCGCATCTTTATGTTATTTTAATAATCTCAGAACGCAAAATGAAATCTCATTTATCACTGCTGCGCCAAGCTATGTGCATTGGGGAGGCCACTGCGTACTTAGCAGCTAACGCCCACACTCCACCTTCCCGCTGGCCAATGCAAACATCTGCCCTTCCATTTGGTGGAAATGTATTTTGCACTTCATAAATTACATCCGCTGTTGTTATTGCTAAAGCACTCTACCCATAGTTGTCTACTCTCCCGGAATGTCCGGGAGACTCCCGAATTTCAGGGAGCCATTCCGGACTCCTGGGAGAGCAGGCAATTCTCCCGGATCCCAGCCAACTCTGTGAATTAAATTGAGTGGGTGGGGCTTAGTGACGCTGCGCATGTGTCGTTGTGGCCCGCCCCCTTTTTTATTGGTCCAAAATTGTTATGCCCTTTTTTGGGGCGGGGCTAATGACACAATTCTTCTAGCCCCATCCCCACACACCCACCTGACCTCCCGGGAAACAACTTGCCTATGTTGGCCAAGTATGACTGTACCCGGCATTAACAACATTTCATCATATAATCTTTTTGTTTGTGTTTTCGCAAACAAAAGACAAGTATATTGAAAAAGCTTGTTGTGCACTCCAGGGAGTGAAATTCAGAGTAGCTGATATTAGCGAAACTAGTGACAATGAAAATTCAACACTGTTTTTAAAAGCTTTCACTATAGAAGGCCTGGCCAACCAAGGGTACGCCAGGTGTTGTGAAACTACAAGCCCCAGCATGCTTTGCCAGTAGATAGCCAGCCGATAACTAGCAATGTATGCTGGGACTTGTAGTTTCACAACACCTGGAAAGCCACAGGTTGGCCAAACCCGCATTACAGCATCCAACTTTGGAGTTGTTCCTTCCTTCCCTGGATGCTGTGGTAAACAGACAAGCAGAGGTACACTCTAAACTAGTGAAACTCCTGAAATTCACCACAGGAATGCTCTCACTATGCCCTACCTTTCTTATTTTTAGAACAGAATTAGAAATTAAATTCTCAGGTCATCAAAAAAAGCTAAGATGGCACTGAGTGTAATCCCATCTGTTCTTGATACAAGCAATAACTTTTCAAGCCAAAGTCTAATTAATTCGTTGCAGAATGTGAAGATGACCTTCATTCTCCAAGTACAATACATACTGAACTGCAGTTCATGAAAGTCTCCTGCTACGGCTTTCAACCTTATAAGGCTCTGTAGCTTACAGGTAACTCGGCTCATTAATACTCCTAAAGATTCTTACACAATGATGATGACGATGATTAGCAGCACTAGCTAGCAGCTTGTGATTGGCTGACTTTGTTTTCACCCCTTTAGCTATAGTACATTGTTCATTAGTGTGGCTACTATATCACGTCACAGCCATATATTTACATTATGCAATTGATATTTACAATTGCGGCAGGAAAGAAGATTCCTGTTTGATTTTTAAAGGGGAAAAAATATGTTTGTAGTTAATTTCATATGTATTTGTTTTGTATTTAATTATATTTCATGTGGCCAATGCAACTTTCACATTTATTAATAACAGTGCCAAGACTCTATTCTCTCTTGTATATACGACACTTCATTACATTATTATATTGTGTACGAGTAGGGTAATATCACTTTTGCATCAATTACTAACATTATCAAGCCACATCTCCATACCAACCCGACTCTTTCTTTACTCTATTTTGGTGCATAAGTGTATGTACCCCCATATCAGTGGGGGGGGGGGGCAGTGATGTATTCCATCCTATCCCAATCCATGCTCTGCTCTTCCATGCAGATGCCGGGGCTCGCACATGAGCAGTGAAGCTTTGTGTGGGCTCCACGGCACCAGCACTTAGATGACTGTGGGTGCAGGTAGTGGTGGGTCTACCGTCATTGTTGGGTGTGAAGCAGCTCCTTACCCCGAGTCTCATAGTCACTGCACCCCCTGCAATGGAGATATTTCTGCTACTGCTTAGATTTAAGATGAGCGGTAGCATGTCAAAACAAGTAAGACTATTATTGGCAATTATAACTTAGCAAATATTATGGTTTACTTTCTCAAACAAAGGAATAAAGAAAAATTTCTTAACTCACTACAGTAAGTACAGGTACAATACATAAATGCAGTTTAAAAACATAAAAATAACCCCAACCCACCTCCCCCTTGACAAACATAGAGGAGAAAACTATCCTTTTAGGTGTATGTAAAGCCTTATCCATACAAAACTGAACGTAATCCATATCTACAGGGTAGTGCAGATCAGCTTAGACAAAGAGAATATATTTTAGATTTCAGCTTCCGAGCTAAGGGGGTTTCGGATGAGGCCAAAATTTTCCCGGATTGAAACTGGACACTGTGCCTTTCACATAAAGAATCTACAACTACACTAACTAGAAAAAGGATGCCCCAGTTAAAATTTTCATACCTCTTGAGTGCTGTAAACTCTCTCACGGTAATTAAGCACTGAAAGGCATAGGCTACCCAAGGCACAAGAGAGTCAACTATAAATCTCTACATTGAAGGGGCACTTGACCAACTAATGGTCTATGGTCTCCACCTCCCACTTGACACTTGTCCTGTGGGCAGCCATCATCCTTGGTATCTATATGCTTCAAGTTCACCTTCACATAGAGCGTCCCATGGAAAGGGAGCCAAGTGATGTTACAGAACTTGGGCTATCCTCTGAGAGGTAACCAGGCCTATACCAACCAAGCAGAAGGACAGTCCCTCAGTGACAGGGGCTCCCAGAAGTGGGATGGTAAGGCTCTCCTCTCTACAATCCTTCTAGAGGAGCTTCTAATTTCACCCAACTTCAAATGCCATCTCCTTGTCACCGTCAAACACAGGGTCACAAAAGCCAGGAGATGCCTACAGCGAATACCTAAACTCCTTCTACTGCATCAAGGAAGGGAGATACCCAAACTCTAAAGCCCTCTACCCACCACGGGGAAGCCTCCATAAAGAGGCTGCCTAGATGAAGCTTAACAAACACAAGCAACAAGAAGATCACTGGGTTTACCATACCCAGGCTCCATTCCTTTATCTGTCTGTAGGTCACCCTATAGTTGATCAAGTTCAGCCGATTCCCCCAGAGCATCTGAAAGACAACTAAATAAACGCTGGCCCATAATGATTCTGGAAAACAGCACACCATTGGTAACATAGAAAAAAACAGGTTAAGTTTTAATAAGGTCTACTCTTTCCCGGATAGAGAAATGCCATTTTTCCCAGTTCTCTACTTTAGTGGAAGCATCTCTCTACCAAAGCACCCAATAGTGTGTGGAATAATTGCCAGGGAAAAAGTTAATATCACAAATTTTAATCTCCTGACTGGTCTCGGGGAGGCTGTCCTAAAAAAAACTGGTGACCCTCCTCCCGAACCAGAAAACACTACTATTATACTGTTTTTCTCTCGAACACAAAGCTTCAGAGTATGTAGAGAATAATCATGATATTATGCATGTAGGTCAACACCTTAAACGGAGCCTAAGGGATCAGATGCACCCCACTTACCATGTTTTCTTTTCCCTTTGGCTGAAAGAGCCAATTGCAAACACATACAAGAGTGTGCTCAGGGGACACCCACACCTGACTCCAGAACTTACAAAGAAATCCAGATCTACCCAACCACTGACATCAAAGCCAATTAACCACCTGATCTGGAAGAACATACCTACCAAACAAGTACTTGTGGTTGACTCTACCAATGGCAGCAAATATTTTCCCCACCTCCCAGCACTGAACCATTCCATAGTCTCACGGACACCAAGGACAGCACTAAAAGTGGTAAGACCTTTTATGTGGTTGGTGAGATAAATTATTTATAGATAATAATTTTGAAACGAAAGGAAATACAAATGTATTCCAAAAGATTATATATATATATACATATATATATATATATATATATATATATATATATATATATATATATATATATATATATATGTAGATAGATAGATAGATATAGATAAATATCTAATATATAAAAGCCTGGCGGCGTGTGTTAGTGTGTGTGTGTGACAGAGTGCTCAAGCTGCAGTGCCACCTGCTGGGCGGAATTATATACTACACTGACCTACTAAATTCTTAGCATTATCTATTATATAAAAGCCTAGCGGCGTGTGTTAGTGTGTGTGTGTGTGTGTGGAAAAAACTATTTTCTCAGAAAGGGCTCATCCAATTGACCTGAAATTTGGTATACTGACATTATTTGACAAAAAAATTATAATAGGGAAGTCAGTTAACTTCCATCATCCCCCTTCTCCCCGTGGGAGAGGTAGTAAAGGCTAAATTTACGAGTTGAGGGCTCAAACTCATTTTCGTGAGGTAATTTTACCTCATGAACACACATGCTGTGTTAGTGTGTTAGTGTGTGTGTGTGGAAAAAACTACCGGGTGACAGAGTGCTCAAGCTGCAGCGCCACCTGCTGGGCGGAGTTATGTACTACACTGACCTACTAAATTCTTAGCATTATCTAATATATAAAAGCCTAGCGGCGTGTGTGTGTGGCGATGAAGATGACAAGAACCTTTTTAACACCTTAAGTAGCTTGATTTGACTAGAATGCATGAGTGTCATGCACGGGTTAACTTGTGTATATATATATATATATATATATATATATATATTATGCGAATATTCAATAAGCTATAGAATGATTTATGGCACCAATATGTTTATGTCACAATTGTTGCTCTATGTTTGAATATTGGTATATTTCACAAGCGCTAATTTACGCTATACTGTCACATTTGGTACATACTATAAGGGTGTCTTTTAACTCCACATAAATTACACACTATTTGTGTACAGCTCAAGGAAATTAGTCCCAGCTCCTGACAGAGAGCACATTTTAAAGCTGCCAGGTGAAAAAAGCCAGCCGACGAACGGAGCTGCATTTGTGCCACTGCTGTGGCTGGCCATGATTAAATCACTGTGTCCCATCTCTGCCAATGTAGGTAGCTGATGGCAGATGTATCACCTTAGCTTAATTAGTGCTTGCCAGCATCCAGGCCAGACCCAGCACTCCTCATCAGGAATCCTCTGAGGGGTGATAATATATCACCGTACCTAGACACCCAAAGTCAGGTCGTCAACTTACAAGGACTCATTTCTAATTAAAATTGTGATCATAAAAGTTTCTGTTTTTTTTACAACCAATACCTCAAAGTCTTTCCACTGGCCTACACCATTTACTTCCACGTACATTTTCCAAAAGTCCTGCAGCCCATTATAGATAACAAACCTTACATCATATTTTGGGGTTGCTGCTTGGATACTAGGCCACCGTGCTCGGGGCAGCACGGTGGCATAGTGGTTAGCACTTCTGCCTCACAGCACTGGCGTCATGAGTTTGATTCCCGACCATGGCCTTATCTGTGTGGAGTTTGTATGTTCTCCCCGTGTTTGCGTGGGTTTCCTCTGGGTGCTCCGGTTTCCTCCCACAATCCCAAAAAACATACTTGTAGGTGAATTGGCTGCTATCAAAATTGACCCTAGTCTGTGTGTGTGTGTGCGTGCGCGCATGTTAGGGAATTTAGACTAAGCTCTATTAGGGCAGGGACTGGTGTGAATAAGTTCTCTGTACAGCGCTGCGGAATAAGTGGCGCTATATAAATAAATGATGATGATGATATATACAGGCAAATAAATCAGTGGGGATAATCCCAAGGCCAAAAATCATCCCCACCACTTCTTTCCTGGGTGGAGCAGGACCCTCATAGCTCTGCATTAGCTGTACCACATTCCTGTCACTCTTGGTTTGGTTTGGTTTCTGACTATTATGCCTGGTTGCCAACTACACTGGCATATGACAATATCTTTATTGTATTGTAATGTATTATTACCCACTACTTGCAGGGACCTCCACACTCTTGGCCTGATTACTTACTGTATTAAAATATGACTGCCCCTTGCTCATCCCTGGGATTCCACTACTAGTAGGAGTATTTACCTGCTTACCCAAAACCTTCCCTTGAAACATAGATTTACTAAACTGCATGTTTGAAAAAGTGGAGATGTTGCCTATAGCAACCAATCAGATTCTAGCTGTCATTTTGTAGATTGTACTAAATAAATGATAGCTAGAATCTGATTGGTTGCTATAGGTAACATCTCCACTTTTTCAAACACGCAGTTTAGTAAATATACCCCCTGGTGCTGTATTCTCAAATGCAACTTCCATGCCACCGCCAGCAGGGGGCGCTTTCTCATCCGGTATCAGCTCCTTTTTTTAACATTTCCCTCTAAACCTGATATAACTGACAGGGCTTGCACAAAGTGAGAAGCTCCAGGATTACCAGACTTCATGTCCGCTAGCAGCAATTTATCAGGTATTTCGTCATTAACTCTTGCTTGTTTGGTTCATCGGAGACTCAAGGTTGTCAGTAATCACATACCCTGCTGACGTGCAAACATTAACATTGCTTTTAATACATGTTTATAGCAGATACAGATTCAATACATTAATACAGAATGCAACTGAACCCACATTGCAGAAGTCTCTTCTAGCTGTTTCATTTGATCTAAACAAAACAATTATTTTCACTAAAACTATATCAGTCTCCTCAGGTGAGCTAGTAGGTAACATTATATCAGATTCTTGAGACACACCTGTGCTATGTAACACAGAACTCTGTGGAGACTGCTTTAATTAACTCTTTTTGTTGCTAAGCAAACCTCTTTCTAATTTCCATCCTTCCAGTATTTCATCGTGCTTCTGGAATCTCTCCCTCCTGGAGAAATATTCTTTGAATACTCCAGTTTGGTTTTTTTCAGGGATTCCACATGCTGTTCTTCCTCTAAATCAGAAATCTTACTTTAATGTGTTTAGATCTCTGATGAAAGATGAGTTATTCTGCCTCCCTTTTCAACAAGATTTTGTTCCTTAACTTTGTTATATCTTGTTCCATCTCTTTAATTAATTTAGACACAGTGATAACTCTATCAGACACACTCTTCTCCCCTGGACCGAGTCATCGCTTGGAATATCACACAATTGGCCCAGAAAGGTCCCTGTAGCTCCCTCTGCTGTCCATGGGGCAGCATCGCAGGAGGTAGTTCATCATCAATTAAGAAGGGGATGCATTCATTACTAATTACATGGCACTATTTTAGATAAGTCTTTGTAATCACAGTCATTTATAAATGTGTTTCTGAACTGTCCGAGTTTTGTTATAGCATGATACCATTAACTATGTGGCACGCATGTATTAATTAGTAAGGGTAAATACACAGGCTACATTACAGCTATTGTATGTGTATTTCTAGGGGATATTTAAACAGTATACATTTAAAAATAAACTAATACAATCTGATTGGCTGCTACAGGGTTTAGCATACCATTGCTCTTTACACGTTGTTGGGAGTTGCTATGTGTATAGATACATCTGTCCAATATCTTCGTGTTTCTCACACTACGCATGAATATGAATGTGAATGTACATAACTGCGGCTATTCACACCTGTCCATTATGACTCTTTATACCTGAAGAACCGTGAGGAGGGAGGGAAGGGAAGGGATGTTCCAACGTAGGTAATGTACAGAAACGGTGTGTTCCAACAATTGCATATGGATTCAGATTGGAACGTAGTCGCATTTTCGGCTGACAAATCGGTTATATTTTTGCGAGTGGTCAGGAGCAGGGTGTAAGTAGCGGATGATAATAACGAACACCCAAACTAGCGAACCGCTTGTTATTAGAGGCTATAGATTAGGACATAGCGGGCGTGTTGTATCAAAAAAAAATTACAAAATAAAAAATGCTTTTGAACTCGTCGGGAAGTTGTTCGTGCCGTATTAGCTAGGTTATTCCAGCTTAAATAATGCTCCAGAGCAGTTGCATTCGTGACATACAAAATGTCTGAGGGGTGCGTCTGTTGTCTGCTACTCATTCAGACCTGGGGCTAGATTTACTAAACTGCAGGTTTGAAAAAGTGGAGATATTGCCTATAGCAACCAATCAGAATCTAGCTGTTATTTATTTAGTGCATTCCACAAAAAGATAGCTAGAATCTGATCGGTTGTCATAGGTAACATCTCCACTTTTCTTAAACCCGCAGTTTAGTAAATATACCCCCCGGACCTTTTCTATCGCAAGTCACACCTATGTCCCTCTCTGAATGTGGCCCTATGTGAGAAAACCTGGAATATATATATATATATACACCCCTAGGACTCTCAAGTGCCTCAGTATTACTATATATATTTATGTTACTCAAGTGTGTGAACTGAGAACCATACTAGCGTGCGGATGCTAAGATAAGGATGAGATAAAATTGGGGATTTCTATATTGGGGAAGACTGATGTCCTTACTCTGACACCACGTTTTATTTATAGAGTACATATTGTTTGTACTACTAATCCTCTCATCGCCAGCGGTAATCCCTTCTGGAGCAGCTGTGCAGAGCGCTGTGTATCTGACGCAGACCTCTAGCTCCCCCTCTGGGATCTCATTACTTTCACAGATATGTAATTGCTGTGCGTCTCCGTGTCCTGGCAGCACAAATTGGCAGGAGACCGTATATTACCTGGACGGGACTGTGGTTAGATCTCCCTGGGCTCACCCCTTGTAATGCTTCCTGATCTCATGGAAATTAGCACAGAGGGAGTGAAACCTGTCACGACCAAATAAATAGAGCAGATTTATTCATTCCAGTTCAAAACTAGTACAAACATGTATATTTTAATTGCTGTGGTGGTACTGAATGACTAAAGTCTCACAATTAGACATACAGGGCCTAATTCATTGAGAGACCATACAGAGCGCAATGTGCGTCTCTTTAAAACGCACAAAAATCGGGTACACGTACGGCTGTAGTTAATAAGGAATGGATAACAAGATACGTGTGGTGATGACTACAGGTCTTGGTCCGCTCCGCTCTACTAGATAAGACACTGCAGGATATGCCCAATATAAATGTGGAATATAAAATCACAAAAGAACACGCAGAAACAAAAAACTATTCAGTTAATGTAGTATGTTAATAATATAGGCATCATTATAAAATAAAAAAGTGTTTTTCTCCCCCCCCCCCCCCCATGAAATACATTTATTAAGATGGTATGAATGACTACTGAACATAAAATAAATTTTTACAGTTGCTCCTGATTGCAAACACATGTTATAGCATGCATGTACAGCTGTCATCGCACGTAATTGGCACTTAGACTAGACCTGTAGCTGGAGCAAGACATACAGCTGAAAAAAGTACCTGAGAGATGGCCAGAGTTTGAATTGGACATTGCAGCGTGTGCTCGAGCTTGGCACACCATTACTGTACATTGACTGCAGTCATACACCCCTTACCTGCCATATTCGCTCCCTTAAAGTCCCCATTTACTACATTCGCATAGACCCTGATTAGAGGGTTTCACTGAGGTCTGGGGCAAAATAATATTGAATAGCTACATATATAAAGCATATTGGTTGCTTGGTGGTATGTGTGGCAATATGGGGTATACTGGCTATATATTGGTATGTAAAGCTGTATGGGACACAGTGGTTAGCATTGCTACCTCACAGGACCACTCTGAGGTTTTCTTCAGATCAGGTGCTCTGGTTTACTCTAAAAAAATTGACTTGTGACAAAATTGACCCTAGATAGTGTGTTCGTGTGGTAGGGAATTCAGACTGTAAGCTCCTGTGTGTCAGGGACTGATGTGAAAGTCTAAGGGGTATGTTTACTAAACTGCAGGTTTCAAAAAGTGGAGATGTTGCCTATAACAACCGATCAGATTCTAGTTATCATTTATTTAATGCATTCTACAAAATGACAGCTAGAATCTGATTGGTTGCTATAGGCAACATCTCCACTTTTCCAATCCTGCAGTTTAGTAAATATACCCCTTAGAGTTTACTGTTGCTTATAAAGTCAACCTTAGCCAGACATTAACCCCAACTCCTAAGTTTAGTCTCAAGTTCCCAACATATCCAAAATAATATTTTGGCGCATACATTGGATAAAGTGTCTAGCTTTCCCTGCCACCGCGAGCCCAAACCCTGTACATTTAAGTCATTGCTTTAGTTCTGGTTATTTTAGCCATTAAGTACCTCAAACTCGATTTCCAGATATAAGTAGCGAGCGCCTTATTAGCCAAGACAGCCTGTCAACTGCGTGCACCTCTAGACAGCATTTTCGCACAAAATCAATGTGAAAAGCCTAAACTGTAATCTGGGTCATGAGAAGAGAGCGGGGGAGACTCTCTGGTCCTCTAAACATTATTGTCTATTTTTTATGATATCCTTTCACCTTCTCTCTACCACCTCATTCTCTTTTTAAATGCTTCTCCTGCACCAGGTCTGTGCATTGTCTCCACAAAGCAGATGGGAATGAAAGGCAAACAGCGAGATGTGATCGCTGTCTCTATAGAAACACAGCCCCAAGAGTGTGCTTGATTTTATTTGTCCCAGCAGACGTCAGAGCATGGAAGGCAATGTCACATGTGAGAATGGATTAGTGTACAGAGGAACTCCCCTCCTCTTCCTCCTCCTCAGGAGCTTTGCTTGCCCCCAAGCTCTCAACCTTTCATTCAGCAAAGCTCTGTCACTGCTTCTCATCCTGACTCCACATGATATGGCAGAATGCTTTGTCTGCACAACCCAAAGAGCTGACAGCAGGGAAATTTCAGGTTTAGACAAAATATCTGCAGTGCTGAGGTTTGCATGATACTCACCCCCCTTTTATTGTGCTCAGCTGTCTGTCCATATTGAATAACCTGTATCTGGGACATAGCAGCGGCGAAGCACAATCGTGCGATGGGCACTAGGACCAAATGTAAATAATTTAGTTGAATTCCAAGAGCCAATATTAATGTGTGTGTCTGCTCCTTACAATAAATGGGACAGAATACACGTCTGCTCACAGATGGTTTATATGGGTGGAAAGTATAAACGTTGGATTGTGTTTTTTTTTATTTTGTATACCTTGTTCTTATATAATTGTTATGGAAAAGATCCAGATTTCACAAATAAACATTTATTACAGCAATGCGTATAAAAGCTAACGACACAAACACCTTGTGTAGAAACTGTAGCAAAATACTTTCTCTGTGTTTGTTTTATTGTAGCCATTTGCAATTTTATTTATTTTTGTCCGTTTGCTTGTCCTATTTTTTTTGAAGGGGCTGTTGTGTGTCCCTATTAATTCAAGATCCTGGATACAGGAATGATTTGTCAACAAAATTTTATTTGTGTTATTATGTGTGCGAGATATTAAGGACCTCATTTAGAGTCGGACGCAAAGTCCGTTTTAGGCGCATCCAACAAAAAAAAAACTATCACGCATGTGCAGGAATCACCGAATCCGCCTGCATCTTGGACGCAACTAACACTTGTGACAGCTTGCGACTCACTACGAGAGAATGGGAGGAACGCGGAATTGTGAAGGCGTGATCATGTAAATACATCCTAGTCGCAGTGAGGCGCAGACGCAACACACGTCAAAACAGGGCTAAAGCTGTGCGGCAGGAATTAGGTGGTGCAAGCGTTAGATAGCTGCAGGAACTGCTCGCAGCTCAATAGGGTATTAAGAGTGGGACACAACTGGGGTTGCTTGCCACTCGTAATACCCTACCAAGCTGCGGCACACTCCCACTCCTACACTTCTTACACGGACTTTGCGTCCGATTCTAAATGAGGTCCTAAGTGTCAAAGTCTGTGGAATAAATGTCACATATATACTGTGTGTGTATCTATGTATATATATATTACAGTGCTTATGTATATATTAATTATACACATATAATATATAATCACCTTTGGTTTCCCATTATTAATTTATGACCCTGAACACAGGGCACCATAACACGTTAGGCTAAGGGGCAGTGAACCATTACTTTACTTGTTTCAGTAGCAAACTATATTCGTCTTTTTTGCATTTCTCACTCTCCCTCTATTAATGTGGTTCTTTTATATGAATAAAACAAATCATAAAAACAGCAAGCAATAAAACAGCAGAATAAAAGCAGAAAGGAAACCAATTGCTCATGTGTCTGTTAAGGTCTATTTTCATTTTTCCCTTTTTTTTTTGCTTCTTTTCTGCATTTTTCTACCTTTTTTGTTTTTGTTTCACAGATTCAGATTAATCGGAATAGCAAAGAAGAGAAGGCATAATAGAAAAAAAACATATATACATGTGTGTATGTCACAGTACACGTAGGGGTATACTTACTAAACTGCAGGTTTGAAAAAGTGGAGATGTTGCCTATAGCAACCAATCAGGTTCTAGTTATCATTTATTTAGTGCATTCCATAAAATAAATTCCTTAAATTAATAGCTAGAATCTGATTGGTTGCTATAGGCAACATCTCTACATTTTTAAATCCACAGTTTAGTAAATATACCCCTTAGACTATGTAAACACTGGAATGTTGGTTCTGTTTGCTCACTGCTTGTGGACTGTACAGTGGTAATAAATTAGTATTGTACTATGAATATTATTCATTGGTTAGTATTAATTTTTGATTGTCAAAAGAAGCCCTTGATAAACAGACCATAGCAATAGTTTGAGGGGAAAAAAAATAACCAACTAGTTGGATGTATGATTTTGTATAGTGGTGCATTTGACACAATCGCTTTCTGACAAAGGGTGGGGGAGCAATATGGCGGCATTTTGCAGAGTAATAGGACTGACGCGTACCTCCAACATGTCTGTCCCTATCAGCGGGGCAGGGGCGTGGCCACGGCAGCATGGGTGCTCGTCCATGCCAGGGAAAATTAGTTTTCAGCTCGTATTTTACAAGGCGTATTTTGTGACTTGATTTGCGCTTCAGCGCTGACAGAGATTAGGCCTTGTCCTATACTTATAACGGGACACATTTTGCACTGTACAGTTGCACTTTGACAAGGACGCCATATTGTGCAGTGGTCACGCCCCCTCCCCTACTCCCTACGACTAACACATTGGAGGTGTGTATAATCCTGCACGCAATTTTAGTTTCCAGAGGCGTCTCCTGTGAGCACCCTGAAATGAGTTGGGCAGATCATCTAGATGCATCCATGCAAAACTGAGGCATTTTGTGCTGCCATCCAGTGGTCTTTGTGAATGAGGCCCTGTGACATCCTTCCTGCCTCCATCACCCCCACCCCCCTCACATTGTCCCAGACACATGCCGCTACCAGGTATTCACCAGGACTGCTTTTAGACCAAGGGGGCCAGGGCAACAGCCATGTGGGACCCCTACGCAGTGGTTGCAGGTCCGGTAGTGCTGCATTTCACATGTAAGTGAAACACCCACCACTGAATACACAATAGTACATCCTACAGTATAATAGTCTAATGACAATATAATAATAATAACCCCGAGACAATGAAATACACCCTAGTGATTAGTATTTACTAAACTGGATCCAGGGGCTGGCAGGGATGGGGGCATGTGCCCCCCAGACCGATCCCATAGTGGGCTACCTTCAGCTGGGTCACTGGGCCACCTGCATTTATTTACTTCCTTTAAAATGTTCCTAATAGTCTGCTGAGCCGAGTCTCCATCCCCCCCTCCAGATCCCCCAGTAACCCCCCCCCCACCTCCAGTAAAATCAGCCCCACCTAAAGGTGCATGCTGGTACCTTTCATTCATGAATTAATTTTTTTATTTTTTTTGGGCAACAATCCACACACTATACTCAGGGCCTGTAAGAAGGGTCACTGATCCACGTTTAATATTAGGACTGCAGAGGGAAAGACAATGGGCCTGAGTCATTAAGCAGAGCAAGGTAAAAAAAAAAAAAGGAGTAAATATAATCCTGGACAAATAATATTACAATTCAAGGGGTGCAAATTAATTTATTATTTTGCACATAAAGAAAATACTGGCTGCTTTTTCATGTAGCACACAAATACTTGATAGTATTAAAGTAATTTCATCGTTTTCCAATAAGCATTATCTAAGCGATTTCTTGTGGTTCCAAAGCACAAACAATTTATTTAGCAAAAGCAAAAGTTTTAGCAGTTCAATAAACAATTATAATACAGTACAGCCGATACCAAATAAATACATACATACGCTGTGCCTCGCTGCGCCCTTTGTTGGATCCAGCTAGAACAGTCCTTCAGTGCAGAATACTGTGGTCAGTGATGACTGATTTAGCTGGTCCCAGCAGAGCTGTATATATACACTCAGTGAGAAAATAATACAGATGATGTGACTTGCTTCTATAGGTCCAGGCTTCAGGAGGGTCCAGTGTAATGCAGACCATAGGCCAGTTCAAACAACCCTCTCCAAAGGTGGGGGTCAACATTCCAAGGGTGGGGGGTCTGCTCTCCAGATGATGACTCAGATTTTCCCGCCCAGAACCCAGTTTAAACTAGTCTATTTACATAGCACAGACAGTATCATTTTAAGCATTTATTCTCTAACATCGCTAACTAGAGTATGCAATGTGCGAACCCTTCGGCGAATGAACCGCACAACTGCTGATAAATAGGGGATTAAAATGATACTAAACATGATATATTTCCTGTAACCTGAACCTTAAATATCCCTAAAGTGTACATATAACCTTAACATATATATAACTATAAACCAAATACCATCTGCTCATAAATGACTGTGAAATGGAACCATTATGAGTATGAAATATAAAAATAGATGAATGTAAAAGTTTGAGTGTATGCGTGCGTGTTTTATCGTGTGATCGCGCCATGCCACATAACACGTGGCGTACTGATCGCAATCGCACGGTAAAATAATATTAATCAATATACTTTCTTTCATCCAATTACACGACTTCGACAATAGCTTTATTTTTACACTGAAATTTAAAGTTGATCTAGCACTTGTCCTACCCCAACTATAAATCTGTCCCCACATTTTAAATTTCCCTCCCCCTCCAATGCAACATGGTTTTGCCAAGGTGAAAAGCCACTCCTTTTTCTTTTGCTTTGCTGTCTTTAATGACTCAGGCCCAAAGTGTGCATTTTATATCATAGTTGCCTACACTCCCGGAATGTCTGGTGGAATACTGCACTGTGAGGTATGAGGTACCTGATGGTGGAGGCACCTGGTGGAAAAATGCACTGAGAGGTATGAGGTACCTGGTGGTGGAGGCACCTGATGGAGTACTGCACTGTGAGGTACCTGATGGTGGAGGCACCTGGTGGAGTACTGCACTGTGAGGTATGAGGTACCTGATGGTGGAGGCACCTGGTGGAGTACTGCACTGTGAGGTATGAGGTACCTGATGGTGGAGGCACCTGGTGGAGTACTGCACTGTGAGGTATGAGATACCTGATGGTGGAGGCACCTGGTGGAGTACTGCACTGTGAGGTATGAGATACCTGATAGTGGAGGCACCTGGTGGAGTACTGCACTGTGAGGTATGAGATACCTGATAGTGGAGGCACCTGGTGGAGTACTGCACTGTGAGGTATGAGGTACATGATGGTGGAGGCACCTGATGGAGTACTGCACTGTGAGGTACCTGATGGTGGAGGCACCTGGTGGAGTACTGCACTGTGAGGTATTAGACACCTGATGGTGGAGGCACCTGGTGGAGTACTGCACTGTGAGGTATGAGATACCTGATGGTGGAGGCACCTGGTGGAGTACTGCACTGTGAGGTATGAGGTACCTGATGGTGGAGGCACCTGGTGGAGTACTGCACTGTGAGGTTTCTGCCATGAGGAAAGTTTGCTCTCTTTCCCAAAAATTATTCTGTTTTTTCTGATTTAATGCTTTAATATGCAAACAGCTTTTATTTAAAAGGTTACAGGTTTAAAAAGAACAAACAAAAAAATGAACTCTCGCCAGTCTACCTGTCACCACAGACTTACTGGTCTGACAACAGGAGTGCTCCCTTTCAGCTTAAAAAACACAATTTCACAGGAACCTTTTCACTCACAGTTTGCAGGCTTTCCCCAACTCTCCCAAACAGATAGGGCCTCATTTTTCACAAAAAATGTGGACTTCCATATGTAGCTAAGTCACCTGTATCTCAAGAGCAGTATTTCTATATCAAGAGTTGTCAACTCTCCCGGAATGTCTGGGAGACTCCCGATTTTTTGGGAGTTCTCCCGGACTTCCAAGAAAGGAGGGCAACCTCACAAATCCTGGCCTCTTCGTTGGTGAATTGGGTGGGGGTGAGGCTAAGTGTGTCATCCCGGCCCCACCCTGCTGCAATAGGACGAAATTGTTATGGTTCAGCTGAGGGGGGGGGGACCTAAAGATGTGATTTGTATGGTCCAGAACCCCGGAAGGCATCAGGGAGATCTCCCCTCCCGGACGGGAGATCTCCAAAGTAGGCAAGTATGGAGTACATCAGGCAAAAATCCAAGGGTAGCCCAGAGATGAAGCTTGGCAGTGTTAGATATAAATGCAAAAGTCTCATTACCCTATTCATACACAATATAATGTAATGCGGTGTCATGTAGTCAAGAGAGAAGAGTGGAAAGCTCTTGGCGGTGTCATTAAGTCACATGTTTCAGATAAAATGCAATGAAATACAAACACCCCACATCTGATGTTTTCCGCTTTTTAAATCCAATGGTATTCTGCTTTGCTGCAGCAGTCTAAATGGAAATGAGATATTGTAAGAAAATGTATAATATTTACAAATAAGATGGCTGTAGCTTGAAATTATATAGCCGCAATACTAGTGAATAAAGTAACTATCCTGCCTCCACACATTTCTTACCTTATGTGATTGGAAAAGTTACCATTATTTATGTGTAGTATTCACATCAGAGCCACTAGGTGGTGCTCTCCGCTATTGTTACATACTAAGTTGTAATTACAAGTGCAATCCACTGATAACAAAAACTTACAACACTGTAAATCCCAGATATTTCTGACTTCAATGAGATATGATGTTATGTTTTTTTTGTTATGTATGATGACTGTGTTTTAAGTAATATATTGCATTGCAATAAACCTTGGAGTGTCATAACTTTATGACAGACCATGAAATCATGCCCTTGATTTTAAAACACTTTACCTGAAACACAGTTTAACAAAAAGTTATATGAAGTGAAGAAACGTATAATTGTGATTTACAACATCATTCTGGTAAGTGAAATGGTGAAAATTAAAGCGGTTGCATAGGCAAACCGAGGGGGGGGTTTCCTAGTGCCTGGAAATCCCCCTCCAAGCCTGGGGCACTGTACTTGCCAACTCTCCCGAAATATCCGGGAGACTCCCGCATTTTGCGAGAGGCTCCCGGGCGAGTGTGGCAATCCCCCGCATCTGGATAATTCTGCCCACTTCCTAGTGAAGTGGGCAGAATTAAGTCCCAAAGGCCGCGATTCCCGGTGAATCGCGGTGTTTGGCCCCGCCCCCGCTGTCAAATGACGCATTTTGCATCATCACGTCATGGGGGCGGGTCCAAAATGACGCCATTTGGAGCCCCCCCCCCCCCCCCCCCCCCGTTACGCCCACCTCCTCTGCAGGCTCCCGGATTTCACCAACAGAAAGTTGGTAAGTATGCTGTATAATTGAGGTGGCCGGATTCTGCCCCCGGTTCACATGACTCTGCTTGAAAAGGGAGAGCTGCGTGCACCTAACAGTAGTGCAGGCAGCATTTCCCATGTATATTATAGGGATAGGAAGAGTTGGAGAGCAGCCAAGCACTGTCTAATATTATAGCCACGCCCCCATGCATGTTTGTCACGCCCACTGGTGGCGTGGTGTGGAAACCCCCCCTCTACCAATCCTGCGTTTGCCCCTGGGTCGCATTTAATATAATTGTATCCTCCAAATCAGAGTTGTCCAAATTCAGTCCTCAAGGCCTCCAACAGTTCATGTTTTAAGGATTTCTGTCTGTAGAAACAGGTGGGATAATTACTGACCCAGCCAAATAGATTAACTCACTTGTGCATGATTAAAGAAATCCTGAAAACATGACCTGTTGGTAGCCCTTGAGGACTGAACTTGGACAACTCTGCTCTAAAATAACCTTCAATAGTTATGCTGGGTACATACAGTCATAGCTGGTCAGAGAAATGAAAAGGAAAAACCACATACACTTGTAATTTTTGCAAAGTCAAATTACTAACCCATCAGATATGCTAATTAAAGCTTGATGGAATGTTCTTCATCTGACACCTTCATGTCCCAGGCAAGAAGCCCGATCTAAACGCCTGTCATATGCACCATCTCTGGGCGGGACCAAGCGTGAGTGATGGGATTGGAGGATTTAAAAATGCTCTCTCCAATCCTGGAAGATGGAAAAGATGGAGGGAACAGAGGAAAAGAAAAGGTCTGACCCGAGCTTAGAGCTGTTACCCAAGTCATTAGTAAATGTTGCAACTAATTAACTTTATCAAGTGAAGGTCTGGGGCCCATGTTTACAACATCTGTGATGTGAACTACACCTTACACATGTGTCACTGTCAACTCAACTGGATTTCAATCTTGCGTGTGCCTTTACTACCTGTCACTCACCGGACCGTGAGGGCCTCTTCCCGGACATTTAGGAACCGTGGCCGTCCTCCATCCTGAGGGTCTGCGCATGCGCAGCCCTTTCCTATACTTCAGTGTATGTCCCTTTAACTCAATTGGCAGATCAGGCAACACTCCCTATATTAAGCACCTGTGGTCAACACCACGTTGCCTGATCTTGGAGTCTCATTCCCTATGAGTCTCTGAAGGTGTTCCTGTATTCCTCGTGTTTTCAGCGCTGCTGATTCCTGTGGTTTCCAAACCACTTCTACCTCTGTGGTTTCCAAACCACTTCTACTACTGTGGTTCCCATACCACTTCTACCATCAACTGTATCATCGTGACTGTTTGCTGATTCCTATCCGCTGCCTCCGTGCACTACAGTCTTCCAAACCACTTCAACGCTATTACTTATCATTGTGACTGTTTGCTGATTCCTATCCGCTGCCTCCGTGCACTTCAGTCCTCTAATTCACATCATCGCTATTATATTTCCCTGTGACTGTTTGCTGGTTCCTACCCGCTGCCTCTGTGCACTCCAACCGTTACTTTACATCCACTCACCTGTTCCTCATCAAGTCCGTGAGCTGATTCCTATCCACTGCCTCCGTGCACTACAAGCCTTCAGCCTGCAACTCGCCTGTGTTCATTATCGTGACTGTTAGCTGTTGTCTATCCGCTGCTTCCGTGCACTACAGCCTCCAGCCTACAACTCGCCTGTGTTCATCATCGTGACAAGTTAGCTGATTCCTATCCGCTGCTCCTGTGCACTGCAGTCTCTTCTCAGCTCTCCTGTGTTTCCTCGAGACTGCTGCTCTCATTGCCATTTGCTACTCTCCGTGATCAACAGCTCCTGGTCTACTCTGCTCTCCCGTGTTCCATCGCTACTGACAACTATTGGTTGCTACTGGTTACCTCCGTGTACCGCAGAGCCCTGCTGCTGCTGACCGCGCTATCATCCATCTACTGCTGATCCGCTCTCCACGCCTTCACGTGTCCCGCAGGTCTACCCTCCTGTCTGCATTGGATTTATATCTCATCTACTACTCCTCTGCTGGATCATCTCCACTCTCCTGGGTCCTGCGTGAGTCCAGTTCCACGTGTTATTGATTCCTGTGGATTCGTGTCCCTGTTGGTCTACTTATCTGTGCGCTGCACCTACTGACCGCTGCCTCAGGTATCCTGGGACTTCTCATCCAGCCGGCCTCCTGCCGCTCAGGTATCCCTGCACTCCTATCTGACTACCTGCTTCTGAACCACGGTATGCATACTTCTCATTGACTGTGCTGGTGTATTGCATATCTTGCTGGACTGTGTTGGTTCTCCTGTGGAGTCTGCTATTCGCTGAGTCTATTGCCATCATTGACTGTGTTAACTTGTGCTGGACTACTTCAAGAGACTTCCTACATTTGCAGACCTGTTCAGTCATTTATATATATATTGTGCATGTTACTGTGGATCGTATATAAGGTGCCTGTGTATATCCTGTGTTGCAGTCTCTCCCCGTGCACCTCCTCACATATATATTCAGTGGTACAACTTGCTAGTAGCAGACCACTGATCCCTGTTTCCAGTATCACCTGTTCCAGTATCCTCTCACATAGCAGTGGTACAACTTGCTATCGCAGACCACTGACTCCCGATACCTCCACTTGGATTCCATTCCTTCACTCAGACAGCGGTACAACTTGCTATCCGCAGACCGCTGACTCTCATCACCTCCTCGTTTCTGTTGGACATTCCTCCTCACTATAGCAGTGGTACAACTTGCTATCGCAGACCACTGACTACCTTCACGTGTCCTTGTCCTACAGTTCCTCGTGTACTATTATCTCCATATTACCAGTGCTGCTAGTCATAGACTTTCCTGAGCATCTCATCGTCTGCTGTTTCCTGTTCCGTGATCACCCAGCTACCAGAGTACCCTATTACCATCTACATTGCTCTGGTAAGCCTACCACCTGGTGATCCCTGGGTAAAGACTCCTAGTGCCCGTGACACTACCACTGTCCAGAGTAGAGTTACTGAGATACCTCCCCTCAAATCCTCAAGGCACCAGAAATTGGGGAATTTGAAATGTGAATGGAAATAAACCAAGGTGTAGAAAGTCAGCTGATTGGACAAGCTTTTGCAGCTGTCCAATCAGCTGTCTTTGACAACCTGGTCCTTGTATACTACATCTATTATACCTATTGGAGAAGGATTTATGCGAGGGAAAAAACTATAAAGAGGGTAGTATTCCTTTGATAAAAATAAAATAGTTGACTTGCTAGTAGTGGCTGAAGAAGATTATATAGAATCTATTATTATATATTCCATTTTCATTCCAAAGATTCACACAAGTAATAGTTAGCCATTGATAAAGGGAGCTCTCTTTCCCCCACCTTAGAGAAACAAGTTTTGGCCTTTGAAGCTGCCTACATTTATATATCAAATGCTGTGAGCCAGCCCCCTGTGACACAGTTTCCTCTTCCCCTTAAAAACCACAAACGCACAAATCTAGGCCGTCTGCTCTTACTCTCACACATACATATGAGGACTTCATGGACAAGCAAGTATTTAAGGATTATATAGTAGCTGCAGTATAAGGCAACATGGAGGGCTGGTACCTGGGTAAGATCACATGAAGTTTGGTCAGTATTTGGAGTATGAATGGAGTATAATCATATGTCTTTGAAGAAATTGCAGTGTACTTGTTAGCACTGTAAGTACATAGTGTGTAAGGAAGTGAAATAGTTTCCTTTGCTTTGCAGAGGTTTAAATATGGCTGAGATTACGGAGCTTGTAATAGTTGGTTTACATTGTTTGTAACAGATTGAAATTGTAAATTATTTAAGTGATTGTAGTAAATGTTTGTATTAATTGTTAGTAAATGATAGAAAACGGTTGGGGAGATAATGCAGCCAATTTGGGAATAGTAATGAATTCTGAGACTCAGACACACACACATATACACATACACACACACACACACACACACACACCCTACATGAGGAAGTTATTTAGAAGTTATTTACAATTGGCAAGAGATTAGTTATATAAGTTATTTTACCTACACACAGATTGTCTTCTATGTTGAGATTATATTATATGTACCGTGTTTAAATTTATGTTTTTGAAATTATATTATTACATTATTGTGCAAGTAAAGATTTTATTTCATACTTATATATCTGCGTTGTGATTTTGAATTTTAGACCGTTTTGATACAGGAGATATTGTATATAGAACTCTGTGAGATATAGTAAATAGGAGATATTATATATAGAACTCTCTCAGATATAGTAAATTTAATTTAAAGGACTGAAGGCATGTGATTATGTAACGATCGCATCCAGGAACAGAATACGAAACTAGCGTGCGCAATTAAGGCATACCCACGGGATGTTCTTCAGTGGCCTAGCTAAAAGCCCCTTGGCCCAAGTACAAAACTTGAGTCTGGGTTCCCTAATGCCCCTTTCGCAAATTAGAAAACTATCTAAACTAAAGATTGACAGCCTGTGGCTAAGCAGATATTTTGGAACAAGTACCAGCATGTCCCAGTAAGACATGTTGCCAAAGCCTGCATTGAGTACAGTACCTAATACACATATTATGTATACACACAATATACAGATTACACAATTTATTTACAGTATACATACAGATATAGCATACAGGGATACATAAATACTTAATCATCACTTTCAACTGTCCTGATCCTAGGGCACTGTCTCGCAGCTTCTGGCCGGGACTGTTCTGAACATATGTCCAAAGCACCAACAACTGGCAGACTGACACACTGTAGTCTTCATTTCCAGCAGGCAGAATAGAGAAAGGAGGTATATAAGCACTGCAGACCAACAAAAACTGGTGCTGCCTAGGCAACCAATGGGAAGCTGCAAGCTCTTTTTGTCCCCATAGACAACTGCCCCCCTTTTTGCAGCCAACCAGCTGGCAGATTCGTTTCTGAGGGCACTGATAGTCATGACCCCTACTGCTTTGAGTCCCTGTTATAAATAGCCACTGATCTAGCTATATAATCAAAGTGTACCTGACAAGCAGATTTAAAGAATGTAACATTAATACCATAGTGTGAGTAAAGGCTGAATTGCTATATACAGTAACGCCATACCTCCCAACAGTCCTGATTTTGGTGGGGTGGTCCCCATTCTCAGACCCTGAAAGAGGTGTGGCCTATTGGGATGTGGGTGTGCCTTCACAAGAATGGTCCATGTGCCTTGGGTGGTTTGGGTGTGGGTTTATATTGTTCTGCTTTTTGTTTTTTTACGAGAAACAAAGTTACCATGCTTGGGAGAATTGGTTATCCAGTCGTGTCCTCTCAGTCTAGTTACTGCTTTCGTGGTAAAAGGTATAATGTAAATTCGGTATTGCCAGGGGCAGTTCTGTGGGCTGATTTTCCTGTGGCAGTTTGATGATGAAATTATCTTGGGAGCACAGTAAGAATGCTCTATACATGGGATATTCACACCCTCATGAAATAATTTAGCATATGAGACATGTACTATTTTATTTATTGGAGACTAATCCCCGGATTCCTATTTGCTCAAGATAAACTAGTTTATTCAAGGCACTGTTTATACGATCTGCTCTCTCCTGGGCAGGACACCTCCAACCCGTACAGTAAGATATACAGCAAGAGAGCAGTAAGAGATATACAGCAAGAGAACAGTAAGATATATACAGCAAGAGAACAGTAAGATATATATAGCAAGAGAGCAGTAAGATGTACACAGCAAGAGAGCAGTAAGATATATACAGCAAGAGAGCAGTAAGATGTACACAGCAAGAGAGCAGTAAGATGTACACAGCAACAGAGCAGTAAGATATATACAGCAAGAGAGCAGTAAGATATATACAGCAAGAGAGCAGTAAGATATACACAGCAAGAGAGCAGTAAGAGATATATACAACAAGAGAGCAGTAAGATATACAGCAAGAGAGCAGTAAGATATACAGCAAGAGAGCATTAAGATATATACAGCAAGAGAGCAGTAAGATATACAGCAAGAGAGCAGTAAGATATGCACAGCAAGAGAGCAGTAAGATATGCACAGCAAGAGAGCAGTAACATAAACAGCAAGAGAGCAATAAGATATATACAGCAAGAGAGCAGTAAGATATACAGCAAAAGAGCAGTAAGATATACACAGCAAGAGAGCAGTAAGATATACAGCAAGAGAGCAGTAAGATATACACAGCAAGAGAGCAGTAAGATATACACAGCAAGAGAGCAGTAAGATATACAGCAAGAGAGCAGTAATATATACAGCAAGAGAGCAGTAAGATATGCACAGCAAGAGAGCAGTAAGATATATACAGCAAGAGAGCAGTAAGATATACAGCAAGAGAGCAGTAAGATATACAGCAAGAGAGCAGTAAGATGTATACAGCAAGCGAACACTGAGATATACAGCAAGAGAGCAGTAAGATGTATACAGCAAGCGAACACTAAGATATACAGCAAGAGAGCAGTAAGATATATAGAGCAAGAGAGCAGTAAGATATACAGCAAGAAAGCAGTAAGATATATAGCAAGAGAGCAGTAAGATATCCAGCAAGCTGGACAGGAAGTGAGCTATCTACTCTGAAAACCCAACTTACCTTCTGATTTGAGCATTAAGAATGCACAATGCCCGGTTCCAGTCCCGCTCCCTGTATACCTCTCCGGTGTTCTCCTGTGCTGATTGGTGGATGCCAGCCTGGGAGAGAGTATAGTGCGTGCAATAACATGCTCTCTCCAAGGCGAATGGTATTCTGGAAGACCCCGTTTTTTATTTACTATACAGTGCACCAGGTGCTATATAGCAGCAAAAAAATAACATAAGACCTGGTGACAAGTCCTTATTACAAAGAACTATTATGGTTTTTGTCTGGGTACAGACCTAGGAGTGTGTGTCTGTGTTAAATATTTTGAAAGCCTGAGTTTTTCCCCTACAAACCCCCGGATAGATAATCTAGCTGTGATGTGTGGCGTTTCCAAAACCACCCAAAAAAATGATCCTATTAGTTGTGGTAAAGTTGTGGTTAACAAGTATTAAAATACAGGATGCAGGTGCCTAAAAAGGAGGTAGTTCTTGAACAAATTTCATCTACAAAACCTTAGTATCACAAAGCCTGAATCCAGCAGAATGATTGTTGGTGTGAATCAGCAATTATGTTAATAAACTTGGTAATAATAGCAATTTGACAGCTAAGTATTGTTACCCTAAATCTCTTCTCTCTCTCTAAAATGTTCTGTCCCACTTAGCAGTGACCCAGATTCATAAATAATACTCATTAAAAAATAATACCACGTAACGACCTCATCATTTTAGAAATAATTAAACTCACATATTGAACACCCAAAAAAAAATTTGTTTCTATTCAAACATATATTTCAAGATTTGTAAGCTGTAATTACATAGATTGATTGCATTTACTTTCAGGCTGTAATAAGAAATGATATATGCAGTACAATAAGCTCTGGGAGACGGATAACAGAACCAACCCCAACCAATTAGAGGAACGGATTATTGGCAGCCTGCACAGAATTGGGGCTTGGTTGAAGGAAAGGGTCAGGAAGTGGATTCAAGGCTGTCACTGGAGCAAATGGTAAATTCAGTGAAGGATAGAGGCTGACAGAAGGGGGGAAATTATGCATCTGCATCTGGAGTGGTGTAGGGGATGGCACTGTGAATCCGGTTATTGGTGTAAGAGTCCTTAAAGAGTTCATTCCAGCTTCTGCTGAGCTAGTCGGCATAAGACAGGCATTTTGCATTGACATAGGTGTTCCTGTAGAGGTAGGTACGGGAGAGGCAGCCCTCATTTGGTTCAAAGAAGGTTTCTGATCTCCACCCTGGAACGGGTTGATGGGTGATGGGGCTCTCAGACCTACAGGAAAATAAGAAAAGGGTGGTGGGTTCAAACGTATACAAAAATACTATAGACCATTTCACAAGGTTAGTCATCAAGGTCGTCGTGACCTTGTCTACCTCTAGTGTAGTGTTTCTCAACTCCAGTCCTCAGGACCCCCCTAGCAGTACATGTTTTCCATATCTCCTTGCTGGAGCACAGGTGTATTCATTACTGACTGACACAGTGTAGCAGGTGGTATAATTATTTCACTGGTCACCTGGCAATCCTGCACTGTTAGTGGGTGCTGAGGACTGGATTTGAGAAACACTGATCTACTGCAAGGGTTCCCAACATTACTCAATGTTGTAATACAACACGTGGTCCAAATGGAAATTTAGAAGTGGTGGTATGAAAAATGTAAGGGGAATGTAAGTGAATACAATTTAATAGTTTTGCAATGAAGGCGGTATGACATGCCACATCCACCACTGGATACCACTGAACATTTTTCACAGCTCTCCGAAATATAGAGATATTTTCATAAATAATAACTTAACCATGACAATGAATGTAACAAATCTAACCGTCAATAAAATATTTCCTTAATTTTATGAACCATTGACCATCCTCTTAACAATTCCTCACCATTCTACAAGACCTGAAATTATTTTGTGAAACCCAAATATCTTGTGATCCACTTACTGGTAATCACTGCTATAGTGAAAAAAAATATATATATATATATATTTTTTTTTTTTTTTTAATCGCTTACCTCAACAATTATTATTATAACAATCTCTCCTCATCCTACTTTTCTGTGTAACCCATTTTAATACCTTCTTTCTGAAGATCTATTTAGTTTGGTGAGAGGGTTATTCAATTGCGGTTATCTTGTCTTGTGAGGGGGTCAAAGTCTACAGTTCCAGGTTTGCCTATAGTAGCCTAATGCCAAGGAAAATAAAATGGGTTTTTTTTATTCGATCATCAATAAATTGTATTCTGTAACTTAGACAGGGGAAACTATGTAAACAATCTGCATAATTTATTTTCTCATGGTTTGTTTTTGTTGTTTGATTTTTTTTAATTGCAACTAAGCTCAGCTACTTGTATTTCTTTCCTGTGTTTTGGCAATATGGCAAAGACATGGATGTGAAAATTTAAAAACATAAGAGACAAAGATAATTGGAGGGGATAAGAGACAGGAGCAGGCTGCTGCTATAAATGGAGGCAATTTACAAAGCGAAAAAAATGTCTGAGGTGCATAAATGTGCATAGATTGCCTCCAAGGACCATAGGTTTACGGAGTAAGTTGGTGGCATGGGATGGTTTCGATGGGCCCGAGGGTGTTCCTTATAAAGTACAGAGTAGACACGTCTGTGTGACTAGTTTTGTAGAGCGGTAAGTGAATGACATTTCATTTTATAGAGTGAAATTATTCAAAGGAGGTAAACGGGCTGGCTGGCAAATTTTAGCCAGTGGGGGGGGCGGGGAACTTGGCTCAGCAGTCTATTAGGAACATTTTAAAGAACAGAAAAATGCAGGTAGCCTATGACCCAGGACAAGGTAACCCACTATGGGGCCCGGCAGATGCTCCCCAGCCCAGCCTGCCCCTGGAGTTAAAAGGGTGTAGAGGGCACATATTTAGATTAAAGATTGATGTATGCACCAGCCATAAGCTGGCAGACTTTGGGTCTCATCCTATACTAGAAATATACAGAAATGGGAAGTATACGCCTTCTAGTTGGACTTCAGCAGAGAAGTGCATTTCTGAGCAAAGCTTCAAGCACATAAAAGTGCCACATGTAATTAAGCAGCCCCAGTGCCGTAACTAGCCATTTTAGTGCCCTGGGCGAGACAGGGAACCGGCGCCCCCCATCTAAGTGGGAGTGTCAATTGTCGGGTGGGTGTGGTCAACCTACTGTGGGGGCGTGGCTAGCACTTTACAAGTTCTAGACCGCACTGAAACCACCTCCCTCTCCATTATTCTTGGTCTGGCTTTGTAAGGATCTTTATGTAATAAGCCTCCATAGAATCAAAGTACTTTAAATGCAGCTATCACATGCTAGCTGTATAAAAAAATTAATTGGTTATTGAAATAAAACTCACTGAAACAAATTAAAACATAAATGTAATGGTACCATCTGTATCACACTGCCCCTTCATCCCACTGTGCTCTCCATAACAGTTTCTCCTTTATCACACCGTGCCATGGAGCCATCTCTATCATTGTGCCCCCTTGTCACCATCACACTAAATATAATATATATAACACAAAACAAATGGGAGGGGACGCCAAATAGTATAATACTGTATATAAAAATACAGAAAGGTGTACCAAAAGTCAGAATCTTAACCACTAAATAGGTATAGACACTCAGGTAATAATAGTGGATCAACAGGAAGAAGGAAATGAGGAACCACTCTAGAACACCAGCGCCGTGCCAATATAATATGCGTACCAGATAAAAGATCTTTAAAGCTTATCTGTAGGTATAACCGGTATCTTCACCAATCAAGTTGAGCCTTATTACCCCATGGGAATAGCAGATGCTTCATACAATGTTGAAAGGTTCCAGAACTGGCACTTCATATATACTCAGTAGTATTCAGGATAATGGAGAGGAAGAAACTCACATAGTGTAATGCTGTATAGCAATACATTTATTACATAAATAATGTGGATGTGCACTTACATAAAAAATATATATATATATATATACACACACATGTACACACACACATACAATATAAAGAGCCTCCTAGTGTCCGCCGTACCTTACAGAGAGCATTCCTGTGACCGCCATACCTTACAGAGAGCATTCCTGTGACCGCCATACTATACAGAGAGCATTCCTGTGACCGCCATACTATACAGAGAGCATTCCTGTGACCGCCATACTATACAGAGAGGATTCCTATGATCACCATACTATACAGAGAGCATTCCTATGACCACCATACTATACAGAGAGCATTCCTGTGACCGCCATACTATACAGAGAGGATTCCTATGATCGCCATACAATACAGAGAGCATTTCTGTGACCACCATACTATACAGAGAGGATTCCTATGATCGCCATACAATACAGAGAGCATTTCTGTGACCACCATACTATACAGAGAGCATTCCTGTGACCACCATACTATACAGAGAGCATTCCTGTGACCGCCATACTATACAGAGAGGATTCCTATGATCACCATACAATACAGAGAGCATTCCTGTGACCACTATACTATACAGAGAGGATTCCTATGATCACCATACTATACAGAGAGCATTCCTGTGACCACCATACTATACAGAGAGCATTCTTGTGACTGCAATACAGATAAATACCTCACCTGAAATTAATAGACCCCACCATTAAATTAAAAAGCCCCATCAATAAATTAAATTGACCCACCAGCACCCCACAAATAAACTAGTACCCATTAAATAATTAGCCCCGCCTAAACGTCACCATTAAATTAATAGCCTACCTCCCACCCATGTACTAAGACACCCAACCTCCCTACCCTCATATCACACATTATATTAATACATACCCCCCTTCCCTCACACATTAGGGCAGCATACCCCCCCATCCCTCATAAAGCATAGCAGCATCCCCCCCCTCCATAATAGCAAGATGCAGCACACATTCCTCCCCTCCCTAATAGCAGCACACATTCCCCCCCTCCCTAATAGCAGCATACATCCCCTCCCCCCCTCCATAATTGCAGCTTACATTCCCCCCCTGCCTCCCTCCATAATTTCAGCTTACATTCCCCCCCCCTTGCCTCCATCCATAATTGCAGCTTACATTCCCCCCCTCTTGCCTCCATCCATAATTGCAGCTTACATTCCCCCCCCCCTTGCCTCCATCCATAATTGCAGCTTACATTCCCCCCCCCTTGCCTCCATCCATAATTGCAGCTTACATTCCCCCCTCCCCTTGCCACCATCCATAATTGCAGCTTACATTCCCCCCCTCTTGCCTCCATCCATAATTGCAGCTTACATCCCCCCCCTTGCCTCCATCCATAATTGCAGCTTACATTCCCCCCTCCCCTTGCCACCATCCATAATTGCAGCTTACATTCCCCCCCTCTTGCCTCCATCCATAATTGCAGCTTACATTCCCCCCCCCTTGCCTCCATCCATAATTGCAGCTTACATTCCCCCCTCCCCTTGCCACCATCCATAATTGCAGCTTACATTCCCCCCCTCTTGCCTCCATCCATAATTGCAGCTTACATCCCCCCCCCCCTTGCCTCCATCCATAATTGCAGCTTACATTCCCCCCTCCCCTTGCCACCATCCATAATTGCAGCTTACATTCCCCCCCTCTTGCCTCCATCCATAATTGCAGCTTACATCCCCCCCTCCCCTCCATAATTGCAGCTTACATCTCCTCCATAATTGCAGCTTACATCCCCTCCATAATTGCAGCTTACATCCCCTCCATAATTGCAGCTTACATCCCCCTTCCCCTGCTTTGAAACTTACCTCCTGTCCAGCCGTCGCTGCCTGGCTCCTCTCTGCTTCTCTGCTCCTCTGCTGCCTAGCAACGTCATGACATCAGACGCTGAGGCAGAGGGCAGAGTTCAGAAGGGGGTGGAGCCGGGTGCCGGCCGCCATCTTGGATGCGCCTGGCGGCCGGCAGTCTGAATCTGAGGTCTGTTTAATTTTTTTTTTTTCTTTTCACTCCTCACACAGAAGTCGGTGCGGGCGGCCACTGCGCCCCCTAGGGACTGCGCCCGGGGCGGCGGCACCGCCCGCACCGGCCTCGTTACGGCTCTGAGCAGCCCTGGTGTCCCCTCACTCTCATGAGCTAAAAATAATTCTAAACCGACCACTATTTAAGTGGAAAAACTGGGAAGTTTTATCTAGTGAAAGGGGTGTTTCTAACGTGGTAGGAGGTTGGACTTTGAGGTCACATATACACTTTGCACAGTGCACCCCTTCAGATTTATCCATCTCTCTGCACAACAAGGCACACTGCTGGTAAGTTGAGGAATACTAGGAACGCAGCTTAATGAGTGCTATGTGGATGACCTGGGTACAAGGAATTTTGCGCTGTGCTATACTCTCATTAGCTGCGCTGTTGCATTATTTAAATTTTGTTAATGTAACTATAAACTTACTATTACTTATTAAAGCAAAAAAGAAAATGACACTCTGGAAGATAACGGCTCAATACACAGGCACTCACCGGAAAAGAAGGGGTTTTTGGTTTTGACAGAAGCACCAGGAGTGACCAGACTATCTAGGTTTACCAGCGACAGAGCGGCTGGCTCCAGAAAGGACTCTGGAGTGTTGCAGCGAGGTTTGGCATTGGCATCAACGAGAGGATCTTCAACCTTTAAGTCAAGACTATCAGTAGAAGGCTTTGTGGTGGGAACCATGTCTCCAAAGAGGTCCATATCTGTAAGGGAAGGACATTGTGCTTAGCCCAAGATATAGGGATATATTTACTAACCTGCGGGTTTGAAAAGGTGGAGATGTTGCCTTTAGCAACCAATCATATTCTAGTTATCATTTATTTAGTGCATTCTACAAAATGACAGCTAGAATCTGATTGGTTGCTATAGGCAACATCTCCACTTTTTCAAACCCATAGTTTAGTAAATATACCCCATAATGTCAGACATACACTGTGCAACTAACACAGAACATCTTACCAAAAGAGTTTTCGGACTTGATTACCGATGGTGATTGGAAACCTTTGGCAGCTGTTGAAAGAAAATAAAAAAATAATTTCAAACAAATTACTTTTAAAGTATGAATTACCACCAAAAGTGTTAAACATTCTTGTGTACCAGTTTACAATGGCTGCAGAATTGGAGAGTTATGGGGAGAACCAATGAGAAGCCGAATTGTCTACGATTGCGGATTCTCATTGGTTCTCCCGCTCACATATCCCTCCAAAATGTCACACAGCCCCAGTCTTCAGCCAATCATGGAGGCCAGGAAACAAATGGCTGGACAGAAGAGCTCCCCCCCTCCCAAGCTCCATGGAGGGGCGGAGCTATAATGCTCTGATTTCCCCTAGCCTTAAAGGTTGTGCAGATTTTTATTCACCTAAAAACTAAAAAAAACGTTCATAAGTAGAATGTGATAACTTACTGGATCGGGTACAATGAGGTCACCAAAGATAGCAAGATTTTGGTGGACAGCAGTAGAAAAGGAAATTAGTTTAAAAAGAAATGTCATTTTTAAACAGGGTCAACCCCTGCTATCTCTGATCTACATAAACAAATTTTTAATAGTAAACTTAATGCTAGTTTGAACAACATAACAAACTTGTTCCAGACTATCTGGTCCCCCTGGGACTTATATGTACTGCACCAGCCTTGCTCCTAGTATTGTTGTTTTCACTATCTGTAAAGTGTAAGTGTGATTAGAATATACTATATATTTTCACTGATTCCTTAATTATTAGAGATGGTCACTGACCCCCGTGTTTTGGTTTTGGATTCGGTTTTGGATCTGGATTACCGTCGTGTTTTGGTTTTGGTTTTGGTTTTGCAAAACCGCCATTGCGTGTTTTGGTTTTGGTTTTGGTTTTGTTTGGTTTTGTTTTGCTATTTTTTGGGAAAATCCATGTTTTTGGGCCTAAATTAACCCAATTTAGTGCTCCAACTGTTTTAGAGACAAGTAATCTAATTGTTGAGGTAATAAATCATCCAAAAAAACAGTTTAATTCTTCGTTGGTAGGCCTATTCTACACACAAAACAGATTGTCTTCCTCTCCATCTATGCATATTGGCAATGCAGCCATCGTCTTTGAATGTATATTACACCCTACACTTATAGTTAAATATGTAAAGAAATGGAAAAAGCCAGTTTGCTTTCTGTCTCTCAAGGCCCCCCTCCACTTGTATAAAATAGCAAAAAATTCAGCCATTATAGACTGTACAATATTAATTGACATGGAGAAAGCCAGTTTGGTTTCTGTCTCTCTAGGCCCCCCTCCACTTGTATAAAATACTAAAAAATTCAGCCATTATAGACTGTACAATATTAATTGACATGGAGAAAGACAGTTTGGGGTCACTCTGTCTCTCTAGGCCCCCCTCCACTTGTATAAAATACCAAAAAATTCAGCCATTATAGACTGTACAATATTAATTGACATGGAGAAAGCCAGTTTGGTTTCTGTCTCTCTAGCCCCCCCTCCACTTGTATAAAATACTAAAAAATTCAGCCATTATAGACTGTACAATATAAATTGAAATGGACAAAGGCAGTTTGGTATCTGTCTGCATCAGATCCTCTCTCCACTAGGAGTAAAATAGAAAACTATTCAGCCGTTATATAATCTAGAATATAAATAGAAATTGAGAAAGGCAATTTGGTATCTGTCTGCATCATAATCATCAACATCATCATTAGCGCCCTCGTCGCCTACACAAATCTCCCCCTCATCCTCTTCTAATTCCAAAGTGGCATCCTCAATTTGGGTATCACCGGCTACACTCGGGCTATTAAGGCACACATCAGCAGAATGCTCACGATTAGACATCCCACTGTTGGATGGACTCTCCACAGGGATTGTTGTCATTTGTGAATCAGAGCAAATATTCTCCTGTAATGCCTCACTGGTATCTTGCAGCTCAGCTTTGACGCGTAACAGTAGTTGTGCACCAATTGTAGCCTGGGTAACTTTTTGGGATCTGCCACTAATAGCCAAAGGTGAAGGCCTCATTCTCTCTTTGCCACTGCGTGTGTAGAATGGCATGCTTGCAATTTTTTTTTTATCGTCACTTAACTTTTGCTCAGTTACACTTCTTTTTCGCTTCAATACAGTAAATTTTTTTTTGGTTTTTGTTTTTTGCACTAATTTGAAAACACTCTGTTGTTTGACATCGCCTTGGCCAGATGACGTACTGGGAACACTAACATCAGGACTGGTGACAGAACCTGGTTGCTCATTTAGATCATATGTGGACTGCTTTGAATCCATTCTGAGCGCAAACCACTGAGGAGTGCTAAAAATTATTGAGTAGATACTGCTGACAGATATGACTTTTGACAGCCAGAAATATTAATGCACAATTAGGGAGGACACCCCAAAAACACTGAGGAGTGCTAAAAATTATTGAGTAGATACTGCTGACAGATATGACTTTTGACAGCCAGAAATATTAATGCACAATTAGGGAGGACACCCCAAAAACACTGAGGAGTGCTACAAATTATTGAGTAGATACTGCTGACAGATATGACTTTTGACAGCCAGAAATATTAATGCACAATTAGGGAGGACACCCCAAAAACACTGAGGAGTGCTACAAATTATTGAGTAGATACTGCTGACAGATATGACTTTTGACAGCCAGAAATATTAATGCACAATTAGGGAGGACACCCCAAAAACACTGAGGAGTGCTACAAATTATTGAGTAGATACTGCTGACAGATATGACTTTTGACAGCCAGAAATATTAATGCACAATTAGGGAGGACACCCCAAAAACACAGAGGAGTGCTAAAATTTATTGAGTAGATACTGCTGACAGATATGACTTTTGACAGCCAGAAATATTAATGCACAATTAGAGAGGACACCCCAAAAACACTGAGGAGTGCTTAAAATTATTGAGTAGATACTGCTGACAGATATGACTTTTGACAGCCAGAAATATTAATGCACAATTAGAGAGGACACCCCAAAAACACTGAGGAGTGCTAACATTTATTGAGTAGATACTGCTGACAGATATGACTTTTGACAGCCAGAAATATTAATGCACAATTAGAGAGGACACCCCAAAAACACTGAGGAGTGCTTAAAATTATTGAGTAGATACTGCTGACAGATATGACTTTTGACAGCCAGAAATATTAATGCACAATTAGAGAGGACACCCCAAAAACACTGAGGAGTGCTAACATTTATTGAGTAGATACTGCTGACAGATATGACTTTTGACAGCCAGAAATATTAATGCACAATTATGGGGGACAACCCAAAAGCGCTGGGGAGTGCCAAATATGAAGAAAAAATAATAAACCTCTATCCTCCTCTCTGCACTAGCGATTTTGGTTAGAGCAATTGCAAGAACAATATTGTATTCTTTCTCTGTCCCTGCTCTAATTAGCCTATGACTACACCCTGCTCTCTCCCTCTGTCAAATGGCGATGGATTGCTGTGGAGGCGTGTATTTATAAAGTTGAAGTATCGCGAGAACCGAGTCCCGAGATCCGACGACGTCACAATGACGTTCGGCCTCGATTTGGATTCGGAATTGGCGGGAGAGTACCGAGCTGCTCAGCTCGGTACTCGGATACCCAAAGTTCGGGTGGGTTCGGTTCTCGGAGAACCGGACCCGCCCATCTCTATTAATTATCTTGCTTGTACAATTGGTTTTCTTCTTACCAAAGCTTTGCCTTTACTGTCTTTTATTTGTTTTATCTATTGGAGTGCCCGTTAGACATGTCACTGGCAGGTTCATATGCTGTTTATTCATAATAACACAACACTGCCATTTTGTACTGAATATGTTATTCATTTATTAAAATCCAATAGAAACAAAATAAAATAAAAAAATTCATGCCTAAGTATATTATTGTCAAAGCTAAAGTAAGCTGTGTAGAATGTGAATAGAGCATGCTATTGTATAGCAAGTGTATTAGCAACCAGAAAGACTGTACAAGATTTAGTGGAGTACCACAGAATGTGACATTAAGGTCCTGATTCATGTTTGGACGGAAGTCTCTTTGCCTGCCGAATCCTGCGTGAAATTGGTCTGCAGGTGCTCATAAACGGACTTTACGCCAATGAACCCAATTGCGTGCAATTCATGAATGCCAATAAATGCAAATGATATTACGACTGCTTATGACTTGAAGGTCGGAACGGGGGTCAGAAGAAGTAGGAAAAATGAAGGAAATCTACATTAAGGGTATTGGAGCATGAATCAGGCACTAAATATGGATAATTTATTTTGTATCCACAGCTTATTACAGCAATCACTTTTTTTGCGCAAGTTATATAATTTAGGCGCTGCCATATTTAATAATGTCAATAAGCTTGGTGCAAGTTTCATACTCCCAATAAACTTTGAGATATGCTCTTGTAGTTTTTATGGCAAAAATATTTGAATATAAAGCAAGTTCTTTGTTCCAACTCAATTTGTGATGGTTATATGTGTACTATTAAGTTAAAATTGGGAAGTTATAGGACCCAAATAGTTAGGATTTTTTGGACTGCAGCCTTCACTGCTAATTATAATCCACCAGTATCTGGTATGTATAGAAACACAGAGCAGTACAGAAATGCACAGTATAATAGGACAGTACATAGTATTATATAACAACACATAGTACAAACTTGATATGGGCCCTTAGGGTGGTCGGGTTCCATGATCTGCATTCCTGATTAAGCAAACAATAAATAACTCTTGTTTGTTACAACAGATAACATATTTGCCAGAAGGTTAGTGATTCCCGGGGGGAGAGTCTTAAAATCTAGTAGCATAATCTAATGCATTCTTTAAGAAAAGACAAAGAAAAACAAGGGAACAGCTAGTAAGAACCAAAGTCTTACGCGAGTCCATCTACCCGTTTTTATGATACATTGAAGTAACGTACTCTTAATAAAATCACATCACAAACTGTAGTGTCTAGGAAGGACTCGGGGAACACACAACGGGCTAGATTTACTAAACTGTGGGTTTGGAAAAGTGGAGATGTTGCCTATAGCAACCAATCAGATTCTAGCTTTCATTTATTTAGTGCATTCTACAAAATGACAGCTAGAATCTGATTGGTTGCTATAGGCAACATCTCCACTTTTTTCAAACCCGCAGTTTAGTAAATATACCCCAAAGTCTAAAGAACTTGGAAAAAAAGTGCCATTTGCCAATTTTACGTCATCTCATCTAATCTTTCCCATAAGACACTGCCATGCCACCGCTACTCCTGACGGCGAACACACATGAAGTGTGTATGGGCTCATTGGATCTAATATGTTCCATCCTCATACCAGTTTACATATTCTGTCTAGTAATACCAGTACATAACTGGTCTTACAGGTCATTTTGTCATACAAACAAGTCCAATAGCATTTGTCGACGTAATTGTAAAAAGGCTATATTACTTTCCTTTATGTATTGAGATGGTAAATCTTTTACAGGAAGCAGATAATATCATGTTTGAGAATGCAGATATTTCAGAAACACACTGCAAGCATCTGTGCTGTGCAGAATTTCCACTTGGTAAATATATTAAGCATAATATAATAACAAAATTGTATCATATCATGCCTCCATTTATGGCTGTGTACATTTCGGGAAGGAATGGGCTGAATTGTTAGACTCACCATTTTTGCTGTCCCCCCAAATATCAGATGTGGCGCCAATGACAGGCTGAGCCTCCTGCCAGCTTGTTGGTGACTCACAGCTGAATATTATACTTTGACTGGTGTGTTCGGTTCTTAGCTGAGTGGCGAGAGGAGCGGAATCCCAAACCAAGGGAGAGGCGATTGCCTTGTGACCTGAATTGAGAACAGGCTTATAATTTCAATCTATTGTTATACATTGCGGATCATTAAGTCTGAAAGATTTTGTCAACATTCCATAATATAATTTTTGAGTATGTATTGTCAAACAGTCTTGCAACTGGAAGTATAAAGTATATTCAAACATTCAATCTAAATTATGTTACAATACATATTTCATATATAATAGGGTGCATGAAAAATGTCCATACTACAGTAATTTATAACTATTTTGTATCGCTACAAATTGCAGTGATACAATACGTACTGCCACTGATATGTACCATGTCAGGGCTCATTGGGGAGCCCTGATGTAACCCCCTTCCAAAACTAACTAAAAATCCCATCACCAGAAGTCTAAAGGAGGAAGTGACCTCTCTGTGGCTATTGCGCATATATGACTAAGGACGGGCATGCATATAACGCAGTGCTGGATCCACAGCAACGTCTCCGCCGGGCATGAACCACAATAAAAAGCTAACGCCATCTTGACATGGTGTTTTTTTAAGGTTGGTTTGTAAATGTGGGTTACATGGTGGGGTGTAGTACAAGTGATCGGTGCTGTAAACACCGACACTCTTTAATCCTCCACAATTATTCCTATACTGAACAGAGCGACAAAGAAAAAATAACTACTTCTAGTAAAACGACAGAGAGTAACTCCAAAGACAGGAGATTGCGACTTTTGTGAATTACGTCACTTACAGCTGCAACTTGCAAAGTTCCGAATTTAAAGCGGCAACGCACGGAACCAGGTAAGTATTAGGTTGACATTCCCGGGTATGGGTAGGATTAGGGGTCTTAACCCTAAGTCCTAACCCCTAACCCTGAGCCCTAACTAGTAATGTCAACCTTATACTTACCTGATTCCGTGCGTTGCCGCATTTAAATTCGGAACTTTGCAAGTTGCAGTTGTAAGTGACGTCATTTACAACAATGGCGATCTCCTGTCTTCGGATTTACTCTCTGTCTGTTATTTTTTCTGCGTCGCTCTGTTCATTGTGGAGGATTAAAGAGTGTCGGAGTTTACAGCATCGATCACTCGATTACCACCGCATGGCAGACCACATATACCTCTATCCACCGTAAAATAGGTTAAGGCAGGAGAAATCTCTGATTTCTTCTGCTTTTAACACCTTGATAAATTGAAAGAAGAGCTGTGTTAGCCGTGGGAGAAAACAGCTGTTTGTTTTTTTTTTGTCTCATTGCAGCTTAATAAATAGAGACCCCTTAAGGTGCTATTTAGTTGTTGATATGCAAGAAAACCTGTCCTACTCCTAACTGAACATTTTGGAGAGTAGCAAATCCAGTTCAGGCTTTAGCAGAGCCAAGATCAGTTTTGCACAATGTTTGAATGCAAAATGGGTAGATAATTGATATAAATCCCACTGCAGTCTAGACCCCACCTATACAGTACAAGATTCTCTGCTCCTGAACTTCCCACTTAATTTGCTGTTGCCACTGCCTGTGCTAAATGAATACATTGATGAGGTGTTTTACTTATAAATCAGGGTCAGAACATTTCCGGCCAGCACATGTAATACACGTTAGAAAACAGACGTCTTAAAGTGTTTCTCCACACAAAGACACAAACTAACAACATATAGCTTATGGGCCGGTCATAGAGAAATCACAGCACTAACCCCTCCCGCCCCACCTCTTGTTCAGACCCCAGTGCCCCTCTGCACCGTATTGGGTATGGCTCCTCTATACACAGCTTAGAATATTCTCAAAGGCGGAATGACATTGTAGTTCACAGCACGTCCGCGCATCGAGGAGCATAGAGAAAATAGGTGACAGGATGCTGAAAGGGGGAGGAACCGGGGGTCACCTCAGGGTATTTATTTTACTATGTTCTGGTTTAATGTAGAGATGAGCGTGCTCGGATTCCTCTAATCCAAGCCCACCCGAACAGTGCGGATCCGAACGGGATCCGAGCACTGTTCGGATATTTCCGGCGGGCAAAAAATTGAAAACGAGGCTCTGTCGTCCAAGTCTCGCGTCGAATCTCGCGAGGGGTGGGAGGGACAATTCCATCTTGTACCTCTTTTTTTGGCATTATGTGCTCAAGCTACCTCGGTGCAACCTTTTGGCCTAAAAACAATATTGTGAGATGTTCAGAATAGACTGGAAATTAGTGGAAATGATTGTTATTGAATGTTATTGAGGTTAATAATAGCGTAGGAGTGAAAAAAAAAAACCACAAAACTGGTTTTTAGCACTTTTTATGCTTTTTTAAAAATAAATCAGAACCAAAACCTTTCGTCAGGTGTTTTGGCAAAACAAATCAGAACCCAAAACCCAAAACACTAAAAGTGGCCGGTGCACACCCTTAGTTTAATGTTCATCCTATCTTGTATGTTCTTACCACTTGTGTACAGCACTGCGGAAGTCTTGTGGCGCCTTTTAAATAACCGATAATAATAATAATGCTGTACATCGGGGGATTTTTGTTTACTCTTGTCTGGAGAATAAGTTGTTTTGACCACTTGCCCTTTGTGTACATTACTTTTTGAATCTGTCAAAATATGTTCATTTTAAAATTAATTGTGACTTTTGTCTCAATTTTCCACAGTACTGTTGTCCCGCACTGAACATAGATACCTGCACACTTTTATCAGGAGAGATAATTAGACTTAATCCCATACATGCCAATTTTCAAAAGTTCATGTGACAGTGGGTAGGAAGGGGCGTTGTTGCGTCACCATAGCCCTGCCCCCACTATATAATGCCAAAATTCACGGCATTGAATAGCGGGGACAGGGCTTAATGATGATATAAAGCCTCACCCCGGCCATTCAATGCTGTGAATTTCGGCGAATCCGGGAGGTATGCCTACTCTTCCGGGAGTCCGGGAGGACTCTCCAGGATTCGGGAGCCTCACGGGAATTCCAGGAGAGTAGGCAAGTATGCTTAATCCATATCCATCATGTTCTCTGCAAATAGGATAATGCTGCAACTTTTGAGAGTATCAAAAAAGATATCAGATGTAATTGTAAATTGCTCACCTATCACCTAGCACTGATAGGTGAGCACACAGACATATTGTGAAATAAAATAAAGTGGGTGTGGACTAAATCAACAATGTTATTAGTCATCTTATATCCTGGAATTATTGACTTAAATATGAAAATCACAAGGAAATCTGGATTCAGATGTAGTTGACCAAATCCTGGTCGACTTTGATAACGGAATCCTTCATTTGGTGTTTCTCTATCAGTATAGCTGATATTTTCTAAGTTAAAGAGCAAATAAAGCTCCTATTTGACATTATTCTGCATCAAATCATGTATTTTACTGAACAGAATAATATACTAATATATAATATAATAATTTTAAAACAAATGTGTTTATTATCAACATTCATTATGACAGACAGGCTTGCAGAAACGCACCGTGGGATTGGATTGGTGGATTCATACATAGGTGCAGATCCAGTGATATCACAGCAGCTAAACTGACTGATATTTCACAGCAGCTAAACTGACTGATATTTCACAGCAGCTAAACTGACTGATATTTCCACCCTTTGACCTGTATCAGATTGCATTAGGACTGTTCTAAATAAGTTGTTTGGGGTTTCTACCTGTAATATTCCTATTAACAGAGCTGCAACACAATGTCAGGGTAACACTCAATGTATTTTACTTTTGTGCTCAATATCTGCAATTTGCAGTTATGGGTCTAGTGATCTTCATTTATCTTGTAACAAAAACTAAAGAAAAGTTTGGAAAATACTGAATAGGATGCAATGATTTGCATTTATTTTATCTGTATGTGCTCAGACCATCAGTCAGATGTTGAATGCAACAATATTTCTCTGAGGTCAGTCTAACATTCCAAATCACTGTGATCAATGATCTGCTCTACTCGCAGAAGTGAATGTTAAAGTAGACTAATCTCTCTTATTTGATCGCACAAAATGCTTTTCATACTAGACAACCAGATATATAATGGGACAAAACATTGCTATAGGCCCAGCTTACTGTGTATTTAGGTACATTTAGCATGCAGCTTATTTGAAAGAATGAATGTACCTCAAACTGAAATATTGCTTAATCCTTTGTTATAGAATAAATATCCGTTAACAAGTATGAGCAGCCTTGCGTCATAGTATAGGCAACCACTTATTGTCCTTAGGAAGAGATATTCCTGCCAAGGACTGCCAGGTATGTTGCGGGCAGCACGGTGGCTTAGTGGTTAGCCCTTCTGCCTCACAGCACTGGGGTCATGAGTTCAATCCCTGACCTTGGCCTTATCTGTGTGGATTTTGTATACTCTCCCCGTGGTTGCGTGGATTTCCTCCGGGTGCTCCGGTTTCCTCCCACACTCCAAAAACATACTGGTAGGTTAATTGACTGCTATCAAATTGACCCTAGCTCTGTGTCTGTGTGGGTGTGTGTGTGTGTGTGTGTGGGTGTGTGTGTGTGTGTGTGTGTGTGTATGTGTTCAGGAATTTAAACTGTAAGCTCCAATGGGGCAGGGACTGATGTGAATGAGTTATTTGTACAGCGCTGCGGAATCAGTGGCGCTATATAAATAACTGATGATGATGAAGGCTGCAAGTGCATTACCTTGGTGTACCTATCCTTGCTGTTCTTGATGGTGTTCTCCAGTGTCCGCTTTACAAGGGGTGCATGGTATCTCAACAGACACTTTCTGTTTGGAGTCCACCTAGTGTAGTTCTCCTTTATCTGCAGCCGTCCTGCACAGTAAATACCTAACGTGGGTGCGTCCATACATTTGTAAAATGTATGAACAGCAGTAGCTTGCTTCTAGCCAAGTAGCAAATGTCAGGGGGCGGTGGACTGTAAAGGAGCATTAAGCAAAGTATTTTGAGAGAGTACAGGGTGTTAGACTTGTTTGCTTCTATTACTTTGCTACCTTGTGTAGAGGTATTAGTCAGAGGAAAGTCACAACTTACCTAACAAAGGGCTGAGTAGATATGAACAAGTGACATGTTTATACTACAACTAGTGCATCTTCTTGTGGTTAGTTATGTTATGTTGGTGTCCTTAAAATGCCACATACATTGCAATATACTGGTTACATTTATTCAAAATTCATATATGTACCAGACATTGTGACTAGGTAAGATTCTCCTTTTTAATTTGTATAGATCACTTCTACCAGGGTTCTCTATCTTTCAGCAGTTGTTTTTGCTGTGGCAAGTGAATTTCCAAATGTAGGCAAGTCACTGGCCACTGGCCACATCTGTACAAGCTGTAATCTTAACAGAGGGCTTGTGTCACCAGCATGGGACTAGAAAGTGGAGCACCTATCTATAGAACCTCTCCATTCTACACTACAAGGACACACAGCACTGAACCACTACTACCTAGATTGGGGGAATAATTCTTTAGTAAACAATTTAATTTTCACTTTATTACAAAGTGTGGGCTGGTTACATGTGCAGACACTTTGCTGCCATTGAAGATTTGTACAAAATTGTTTTCATGATTCAAGTAACAGCTTGAAGCATCAATCAGACCTAGAAGGTCTTTTTGTCTTTAAATAGTAAGTTAAGCACCTTTTATGAATACAGTCATGTTTCTTAACTGTCCTCCTACAAATCATTATCTCTTTGTCAAAGTCTCTCTGGTGTGCAGACAAAGATCAGTGGGGTGTTCCAAAGCCTCTCTTCTCTGCTCACTACATCATGTGACTGTGGTTGCCATGGTAGTCACATGACACTGTGGAAACTGTAAAGAATTATAATAGCAGCCTGATAAAACAAACCACAGAAAGTGGTTACTGCCTACCACAGTGATTTATGATTAAAAAAAAAAAAAGCTTTGGAAGTCTGACCTAATTACTATTTGCTCTTTGGGTAATGGCTTAATCCTTTTAAGATGAACAGCACTTAGAGAAAGACTTATTATCACATTCTTAAACAGTACGAAAAAAATAGGTTTATTTTTGAATGGATTGTACACATCTATTTCCTGTAGAATGCTACTTTTCTTTGCAAAGTAGAATTAAAAATGTTTCTATTCCATCATCCAACAATTATGCATGCATCAGGTTGCTCAAAATTATTGCCATGGTGTCACCTGGTCTTATAAAGACACTTCAAAATTAATCTTAAAATCTGTTGCTACTTACTTGTAGGTGCGGAAGTTGGAAACAAAGACATTGTACTCGACTGTGGAAGAGAACTGACATCATGGTGTTCCCAGATGTTTGAAGAATTAGATTGAGATGGGCCAAATATATCGATGAGTTCCGACATGTGTGTCTAAGGAACGATTGCAAGTAGTCATTAGTTACTAGTATCTCAAGATAAAAATTGTCTTTGAATGTATTAATATTTATCTTTATCTAAATTATCATGATTTTGTCCTAACACTAGACTCCAACAGAAGTTACCTGATATGTTTTCTTGACATGAATCTTCTAGGAGACAACCCAACACATCACTGACACATCTCCAGTAGACACTGCTCAGAGTTGGTTTAATAAACAGGCAAAAAGGACACCAAGAAATTAGAAAAATAAAAAGAAAGACAGCATGGAATATAAATAGGGGCACTCTTGGAGTGATAGAGCAATAGTTAAAAATAAATACTTTATTGGATATATATTAAAATTATCCCTAAATGGCCAATGAGCCACCGATAGCGAAATATTTAAAAACAAAAATGAACAGTGACAAAAGTGTATGATTGATGAAATGAATGTGTCTAGCCTTGTTAAAGCGAGTATGCGAAACGCGCGTCGGCGTTCCCCTCCCTATGCTTTATTATAATAGATCCTTTCTCTTCTTTTAGTCCTAGATAACAACATTCAGCAGCACTACCCCTGGTATATCCAGGACGTGAACCGCTTAGAGTAGCGTTCTTTTCTCTAACTTCATTATAAGTAGGCTATTCTTAAGATAGCATCTATTCAGGAGTGACAGTATCACAGCATTCCACTCGGAAGGGGAGAAGCCTTTTATTCAGTCCAATCTCCATACAGAGGCTATTACCTGTATAGAGCCGTCTGAACCTGGTGCAGCATATTTCTAAATGGCTTTTTTCTCTCTAGCACCTAGCTAATTCTCAGATATAACATTTATTTATCAAATTTTAAACAGTTCTTGTAATATTACATCAATTAGGACATTAAAAGAGATTATATCATCTATACTGAGAGACTAACTATTCAGGATTCTATAACAATTTACTATTGTGATTATTGATTCACCACTAATATATACCCACACATTCTTGCACCTTTGTCACTGTTCATTGTTGTTTTTAAATATTTCGATACTGGTGGCTCATTGGCCATTTAGGGATCATTTTAATATATATCCAATAAAGTATTTATTTTTAAATATTACTCTATCACTCTAAGAGTGCCTCTATTTATATTCCATGCTGTCTTTCTTTTTCTTTTGCTAATTTCTATGAGCTATACATGGTAGGGGAGCATCACCCAAGTAATTGTTCTAAATTTATAATTCAATTATATATTATACGTAACATACAGGGTGAGTGATTGCCTGGTACGGTGGATACTTTCTTTGCAAAAGGGACAGCAAGACATGAAGCCCACCAGTACACTTCTCACTAATAATCAGGATAGGAGAGGCAATAAAACAGGTTTGACTTCAGTCCTAGGAAGAGTATATTTTTCATACTTCTTCCATTCCTTTTACTGCATTGGAATAAGCTGCTTTTCTTGTCATAGTAGAATATTGTACAGCGCTCTTTTAAGCCATCATCAGAAGGTGGTACATGTTTTACAAGGATTATTGCAACAAAGTCATCATGTCAACTACAGTAAAGATGTCCAGACATACTGCAGCTTTTATGGACAATTCGCCCCTTTTTAGACGTAATCGAGATAATTTGTGGAGTGTATGAGCCCAAATAGACTGCCGGATCTGATCAATGATCACTAGGAATCTACAAGATGTTTATGGAGGTGTACAGCAAATCCAATTGGCAATGACTGCATGTAACAATGCAAGCAGTCAGCCACTCTAATGGGGTCTTGCTGGACCCAGCGTATCCAACTGGATCTGTCAGATTTGTTCATACAAGTGCATGGCCAAATCTGACACAGGGGCCAGATTTGCACCTTTAGTAAACATAACGGGCCTGAGTCATTCCAGTCAGGCAAAACAATGAGCACGTTTTCTCCAGGACAAAACCATGTCACAATGTAAGGGGTGCAAATTAGTTTTTCATTTTGCACATAAGTTAAATACTGGCTGTTTTTTCATCTAGCACACAAATACTCGATAGCTTTATTTTTACACTGAAATTTAAAGTTGATCTAGGACAAGCCCTACCCCAAATATAAATCTGTCATCACATTTTAAATTTACATCCCCCTCCAATGAAACATGGTTTTGCCCAGGTGCTAAGTTACTTTTTTTTTTTTTTTTTTTTGCTCTCCAATCCTTAATGAATCAGGCCCAAGACTTTTAAAGTTGCAATAACATCTACACTCACTAGTTCTAGCATTTATCCACAGCAATGGGTATATATGGAGATATGGTATAACTCAAACTCCCTCGCAGCTGGCAAGTCATCTAGGCCTAGATTTACTAAACGGCGGGTTTGAAGAAGTGGAGATGTTGCCTATATCAACCAATCAGATTCTAGCTTTCATTTTGTAGAATGCACTAAATAAATGATAGCTAGAATCTGATTGGTTGCTATAGGCAACATCTCCACTTCTTCAAACCCGCCGTTTAGTAAATATACCCCTTAGTCTTGTCTAGAGAACGATTAGCGGTGGTCATTGACTTTTTATTTTTTAATAATAAAATTGTTTTAATAATAGACTTTATCTAAATTATAATTATTTGTCCTATATTTCTACAGCAAACAAAATATCCTTTTTAAAAACTTTATTTGATTTCCTACATCTTATGCATTTACATTTTACTAGTATGTATTTATTTTTCTTATTATTGTAATTGTTATATATGCTTTGTATAGATTGGAACACTCTAAAAACATAAGTCATATTGAAATCCAGTCTAGATCTTAGAACCACTACAAGCACATTATTTAACATGTATAGGTTGACCTATATGACCTCTCCACACTTTGGAGCTACTACAGTACAGGGTACTTTTTAGAAGTTATTCAAAAATACAGTAGTAAGGCTTTCACAAGTTTCAAGTGGAGTTAAAAAGCAGGGTTTATCCATAACAGTCCAAGAGATATAGGAATAAACTGCACCTACATTGGCCAAATTCTATATCATTATTCTTTTTATATTTGTTTGAAACGCCAAGAAACAAGTGTCAAGCTATCACCTGCTTTTTCAGCCTAATAAACTCTCTTCAGTATGAGGCAGGAATAATAACTTGGACAGGGCATTAAATAAGCACGTGTAAGCTTGAAACCCTTGCTCTATATTATGGTCAACACTGGATTTACCACTAATAAAACTAGTCACATGCCAGTACCAGTTGTCGGAAGTGACAGTGCAGGAGAGCATTTATCTAGAGCTGCACTAACTCAGGACGTTTAACCTGTCTTTCTTATAGCCTCATCCACTGGGAACATGGAAAATAATGGTCATTTGGCTGTCATTATATTCTTAACATCACACAGGCAATAGTTATAATTGATGGCTGGATTAATCCAGTGTACCTACAGACAGGAATGTCTTACCTCCTTTTTCTTCTCAACTCTCTGCTCATTTTGGTCTGCCGACAAGTGCGTCTCCAGCAGAGCTTTCTCAATTAGTGATATTTCTCCTTGATGGGACCTCCTCTCCTAAATAGAGACCGATCTGTATTACAGCCAAGTAATGATATAATTTATATAGCTGACAAGAATTGGTTGTGTACATATGGGTCTGGAATCACTTTATAGCTATGTTATCCAAAACACTAATTAATGGTGTAAACAGGTGGAAGCGGGAGACCACTGACTTGTAGTGTGAATATAATACCTTTTCATATTCCTCTTTACTTTGATGCAATGCTGCTTGGAGCTGTAAGTCTTCCTTATCGTCAGGGGCTGAAGGGACTATCTTCTGCATGAAAGAGAAATATTTCTAAATGAGTCATACTATATTTGTTCATTTTGCCATTGATTTTTTTTTTTTAAAAAAAGGTCCATGGGGTATATTTACTAAACTGCGGGTTTGAAAAAGTGGAGATCAGATTCTAGCTGTCATTTTGTAGAATGTACTAAACAAAATGCTAACCAGAATCTGATTGGTTGCTATTGGCAACATCTCCACTTTCTCAAACCCGTAGTTTAGTAAATATACCCCCATAAGTAAATACCAGACAACAAAGTCAAAACTGAAAGTGACTTACACATTTAGAATCCTAATAAATAAATTGAATATTAAGAGAGACTGTAGGACCTTTCTGACCTTTACACTTCGGAGCATATTCAATTCCCCACGTTGTTCTTTAGAACAAGGCGGCTCGCACATTATTACCATTACCATTCAGTAAGAGTAGGCAAGTATGAGTAATATCCATAGTAATAATGCCCAGTTATATGCTAACAAGAGTACTAATGTCCAGTAATATACCCAGCAGTAGTAGTAACTGGTCCAACACTAATATATGTGGCCACCAATACTGATAATGTGCAATAAATATGCTCAACAGTGGTAATAATGGCAATAATATAACAAACATCAGTAAAATGCCCAGTACACTACTTGCAATAGTAATATTCCCAGTAATATGTCCAATTGTATTAGTAATGTAGCAGTAATGCTTACAGCCAGATTAATACAGGACAACCCTTCCGTCTCCTCTTATTATGTATCCTACTGGCATACACCCTCATATCACTTCTTGGGCTGCAGAGGTAGAGCAGGTTACGCCATGTAAAGGAGGTGACAGGGTTGCACATGCAGTGACTAATATTTATTATTGCGTTTCACTGTCTTGGGGCTTTTTGTAGTCGTGTGTGAGACTCAGTCTCTGAATATACTGCTGCTCTCTTCTCCCTTAGATGATGAACAAGGAAATACATTAATCCGTGTTTAATATTGTAACATGGTAATTCATTTACTGTGGGTGTAATATAGCATATTTTCAATAATTAATTGGTCATGGGACAATACAGAATGTTAAACACAAAAAAAAGTCATGATTGTGAACCTGAAATACCAGCCTGTACAGTTATGAAATGCCACAATCATATTATATTTTGTGCAACGTGTCACTCTAATTGAAGGTCATCAATTGCTCACTGCAGACACCACCCAAGTGACAGCTCTCCTTTGTTGCACAAATATCCAGAGTCACATTGTAGTAACTTTAGAATTTATGCTTTGATTTAGGTTATGTGGCAAATTATTTAATTGGTTGGTCATTATCTGGCCACAGAAACTCAGTGGGGCATGTATTGGGCCCATGGGTTTATGTGGCATCTGTGCATGCAGTGTTACACAGTAATAGGCATATGATAATAGGCATGTGATAACTATACTTCCATCAAGCTCAGTTATGCCATACAATTGTGCTCTCTTGTATACTTTGGCTAAAATATCCCACTTTATGAAAGATAGATAGATTTTTTTTATCATAGTGGGAGTGGCCACATGCAGAATTCTTGCAGCTGTAATGAAATGAAGCTGTTCTCTTCACTGCTGCCAATCGCTATGGAAACTTCGGAATGTCGCGCATTAGTGCAATGCTGCATTCTAAGACACTTGTGTGTATACACTGTGGTGTTCAAAAGGCAAATTAAAATGCTATAATTTGGTACAAACATTACGATAACTGATTTCCAGTTCATTATTATATAGCCCCTTTAATTTTCTGCTAAACATAGCTATTAAATCTTTTTGCCAACTGGAAGAGTGGCTGTTGAATGCAAACTTTGTTTCATATACATGATAAGGGATACAAATATAGGAAGCCACAGGGATTAATGAGGCTCTAAACTGAGACACACAACAGGCAAGGTTCAAATCTGAAACCAATAGTCCAGTTCGTCCCAAGGTTACAACAATTAGGCAAAAGCATTAGCAAAACAGTTTCCAAAAGGGGTAGTTCAAACCCAAACTAATGTCACCAAACGCCAATGGAACTATTAGAATTAGCGCACCCATTTAAACGACACCGGCACTGCACTCTGGTCATGTATGGGTGCAGAGCTTCTAGTTTTGCTCACAGCTCTGTGAGCCGCGGCGCGATCAAAAATCTGCGTTAAAAATTACAGTAGTAATGGTAATACTTGATAGCTTATTTGTACACTGACATTTAAAGCTGATATTTGTGTGCTGCATGAAAAAACAGTCAGTATTTAACTTATGTGCAAAACAGAATACTAATTTGCACCCCTTGCATTGTAACATGGTTTTGTCCAGGAGACTGAAATAAGAAGTTTCTCAAGTTAAGATCCTTAATGAATCAGGCCCATGGTCTCTGCCACCTCGGGGAAAGTTGTGCATTTCTAGGTCCATGTAATAACGTAATATAAAAGCTTCAGGCACAAGGCTACACATGTAATAAAAATGGTAGTGATGTCCCCTGTCAAAGTCTAAAGTAAGCACTATATTAGTTGTTTGAATGTCAAGAGGAGGCGCACAGCTGGTTGGCACTGGATGGACCATCAAGACGCATTGGTGCAAAGCCAAGGTTATCCATTGTGTTTTGGGTGCTCTTCACAAAATGACCAGCATTGCATTCCCTTATGGAATGTCGGAATGTTAAACTATACTTTCTTTTAAATAGTATATTAATAGGTATTTTTAATGCAGAACTTCTCGGTGTGTCTAAAATTGTTAGTGCAAAATAAATAATAGGTTTGAAGGACCAGTTTGTACCTTCTCAGCTTCTTCTCTGCTCATAGCCAAAGCAAGTTGTAGCTGTAGCTCTTCCTCTCCAGTACTCTGGGGTCTTACTTGTTCTAGTTCTGGGGAAAGACTCGAGTCGACGGAAGCTGAAAAAAAACAAAAACATTCCAGCATTAAATATGTTGCAATAATATTATTGTATGTCACATGATTTATTACCTCCACTACTAATTACCTTCATTGTAGCGAAGCCTATGGCTGCTATCAATGGCGGAGGTTACTTGAGACATCCTTCGTCTCGTGGTGTTAGCTTGAGCTCTCTCCTGCTTTACCCGCTCCTCGTCTTTTAGTAGGGAGACAATCTGTTTAGCTTTCTCCCGAACATTAATGCCCTGGTCTTTTCCATCACGGTCCAAGAACTGGAAATCTTTCAGAGTCTGCACAGTGATGAGGTTCTCATGACAATCAGTCAGAACGTGGTTGGATCCATTCTTGATCAAATAATCCAAAAGAGTCAGACCTTTGTACACATGGCGCCAGTTCTTGCCACTGTCATTTAGTCTTCTCCAAACCATCACCATTACCTCGGGGTAAGCTTCCGCATTGTAAGTCATTTGAGAGATTTCAGCCATCAGGGAAGTGGATGGACCCCATGGATCATTTGACGTAGCCTCTCGTACCTTGACTTCGGCCTCGGAATAGTTGTGGACAATATTCTTCACTTGACGGCGTATAGATGTTGCCATGATGGAGCTTGCAGGTGCTTTACAGGAAGTTCTGTAAAGTTTGATCAGCCAATCAAAAAAGGCTGTTTATGTGTATGCTTTCTGCTAATACGTTCAGATATCTGTTAAAAAAAACAAACAAACAAACATAAGAAAAACCTAAACTAATTATTATTCTCCTTTATAGTGCATATCAATGGGTCTGCAGCTCCGTACAGAGAGCATAAAACAAAGCACTATATAGAATTACAGGACAATACACAAAACGGCCACGAATAGCCATACAAAGCAACAAGATGCAAGGCGGTGTGTAACAACTCACTATAACTAGTAGTAGGAAGCAGGAGAGGTGGGGAACTAAATAGGAGGCCAATCAGTGCAAGGTGAATCTGAGCCTGGCATCAGTCTCACCGATTGAGGTAAGAAGACAAAGGAGTTGTGGAGACCACGGGCAGATAGGCCAAGGTGCAAAACATAGCTGGTTTACAGAATGTGTCTCAATGCGAATGGTGTGAAGGGTTTACATTTGGAGAGGGCCATCCACTGTGTCAAAAACCACAGTAAGGTTAATGAGGATAAGCAGGGAACAGTGGCATTGGACTGGTGAGTTTGGCCAGGAGGTTTCTGTGGAGTGCAGGGGGCGGAAGCCAGATTCGAGAGGATTGAGGAGGGAGTGGTAGCTGGTGAGCTGCTCTAGTATTTTTAAAGTAAAGGGCCGGAGAGATGGGGTGGTAGTTAGACATTTAGGTGGAGTCAAGATTGGAGGGGAGGTCTAAGGAGTGGTAGCGGGGGAGCCAGGCTGCAAAGTTATCAAGAAATGTAACCCCCTATTGCCTTAATATGACCCCTATCTAAACTCATTGACAGGCCCCAGTGAGGCCACATGGCCCGAGCACTGAACAAACAGTTCTCTCCAACTTGGCCACACACAAGGTTCTTGTCTTGAGTGACAGGATCTCGGTCTCTTTGGCCAGCTTAACTCTTGCCTTTTATGGCTGATTGTCATTTAGCTCCACTCACTTTAGCATGTTTAAAGAATGTATATTTAATATCACGGACCTGAGGAAGGGAAATCTATTCTTGAAAGCTTGTTTTGAAAAATGAACCGAGAGTCCAAATATATGTCACCAAATATTCTCCTTCTTATGGTTATTGTAATTTATTTGCATAGCGCCACCAGATTGTTCACAGCAGTCAGTGCTCCATTGGAGGTTATAGTGTAACTGCCCTGATACACACACACTAGTGAGTCAGAGGCCAATTTACTTACCACTATGTTTTTTTGTACTGTGGGAGGAAACTGGAGGAACCCACGCAAAGTCGAACAAATGTCCTGAGAAACATTAGTATCACTTATCCATCCATTAAGTAAAACAGTACACAATTTTGTACACTATTACAAATGATCTTATCTGTGAGGAGTTTGTATGTTCTCCCCGTGTTTGCATGGGTTTCCTCCAGGTGCTCCGGTTTCCTCCCACAAAAACATACTAGTAGGTTAATTGGCTGCTATCAAATTGACCCTAGTCTGTGTGTGTGTGTGTGTGTGTGTGTGTGTTAGGGTATTTAGAATGTAAGCCCCAATGGGCCAGGGACTAATGTGAGTGAGTTTTCTGTACAGCGCTGCGGAATTAGTGGCGCTATATAAATAAATGGTGATGATGATGATGATGATGATGATGATGAAGTGGTCTAGTTGTATCTACATTTTAAAAATAAATAAATAAAATGAATGGGGTGTGGGCACCATATGGATCACCATAGGCAGCATGATGTCCAGTAATGTCCCAGGTCTGGCGTTCATTTACAAAGAGCCATAAAACTTTTTTAGAGCTGCACCTTTATGCCTTTATGCCTTCTTAGCGGACATATAAAGCCTGATTTTTCAATGGGCAACTGAATCCTACTGGGTGCACAACAAAATAATGTAATGAAAAGTTTAAAACATCTGGCACAGGTCTCCTAATTTGTTTAATCACAGTATGAGTCAAATGATTAATCATAGTACTGTATTTTTTGAAACTTTTTTTTTTTAATATAGGTATGATAAGAAATGAATAGTGTAAAACCACAGGAACACCGATAATCATTGTCTATCATTGACTTTTGCATGAGTGCATGGTTTGGCCGTAGGAAGGTCACATAAAGGGGCTGAATGCCACAGTATTTAACATAGAAGAAAGGTCCAGGTTAATTAATGCATGCTGTGGGTGTGAACCTTCGCACAAATAACAAGCTGTGCCACTTTTTATCCTCTCTCATTGCAAACGACGCCTATGTATACTAACTTGTTCGGTCAGTACTACAGTTTTGTTTATTTGTTGCTATATCTACTATACCCATTATGTAGATAACTCTCCAGAAACTGGCAGTTGATCTCACATGTAGTGGTGGTCTTGTCCCAGAAAAATAATTCTGGCAAGTGTCACCCTGGGGTTTCTAGTACAAACAGAAGTGAAAAATATTTTCTGTAAAAAAAACAAAACACACAACATCAAACTACTCTGTTGGTGATTGAGAGCTTTTGGCAGTAAAAGTAAATACCATTTGCAATGATCATAAAAATCTTCCATATTAATGCGTCTCTTAAGTGTGTCTTAATATGTGTGGTGTGTGTCTGCAATATTACCTGTTAACTCCTGCAATAAAAGATGATCAGAGTGCAATATCTTTTTAATTTCCATGTTTGCCTCCAGTCAGCCTCTTAAAGTCTCTAAGCTATTATAGCTAATTGTTCACTCAAATGTACATTTATTGTCTTTCTATACTCAAACAACATTCAGACCCTCACACCAACTAAGTGGACCATAAAGAACTACTATGCACTTTTCCCCCGTTGCAATCTGGCTGGACCTATATGCAACCTCATGTACCTCATGTATGAAACTCTTATGTTCCTATAAAAGTTGCAAGCAGGGCCCATTTACCTGTTGCCTCTTTGTCTGTTTATTAATACCCCATTTTTTTACATTTTTTTTCCTCCTAAAAGCACTACCTAGTATGCAGGAGTTATATAAATAGATTTGAATCAAGAAATATCTGTAATCTGATCAAAGACCGAATTCCTAATAAGCCATTTTCAGGGAGTGGATGCTCTGTCCTGAGCCACAGATATCACAATATGTTATTGATCCTGCCCGTATTGTGGCCACTACTTTTAACACTTAAGAATTCAAAATTCCCCTTGCAAAAAACTTTTCTTGTCCTTGAGACCATCATTCTAAGTTCTTTGTTCATCCTGATGTAAAGAAAATGCTGCAATTGATCTTCAGAGCTTATTGGCGACATAAGATAAAGAAAGATTTTATGTCGGCCTGAATGTGACCAAAATAAAGTTCCTCAACTAGCTTCTGCAGACCATGCTCCCATATATTGTAGACTTGGTTAACAATATTCCACCCTCCAAAGGTTTCACATTTATCTTGGTACCGTTGTATAATTTTTCTAAGATGTGTAACTTCGTCCCTGTCAAGTGTTTACTATCTGCTCCTCTTGCAAAGTTCTTTAAATCTTTCACCTGCATGTTCTCCCGTTCACGTTTTATATGCCCAATTAGTGCAGTATGTTTCCCAGTCTTGGAGGGCATTCTCTAAGCCATTAAATCTTTAAAATAGATTTCTATTTATGAGATGCTAAAGCCCTATCTTTGGACTTATGTTTCTGAACAAGATGACTGTGTATATTTGCTTCTTCGGGCAGAATTTGCGCACAATAACCATGCTAATGAGAGTTGTTATAAAGCTCAAATTTTAATAGACTTTTGGGGGGGTATTCAATTGTTGCTTTTAACGCGCTAAAACAAAAAAAAACGAGCGCTCTAAAAATATTAGTGTTAATACGGTAATTACTCGCTAAATTTCATCTCGCAGCTCCTCTGCGAGATGAAATTCAGCGAGTAAACTACCGTATTAACGCTATTTACGCGCATATTACCGTATAAACTATAATATTTTTCGAGCGCTCGTTTTTTTTTGTTTTCGCGTTTTAAAAGCAACAATTGAATACCCCCCTTGGACTCATCCTAAATTTTATCCCCAATTTCCTCCTCTTCTGGATTACATGCTCTAAAGAGCACCACCACCACCTCCAATCTCCAACACATGCGGAAGTAAATTCATGATGTTTCCCTCAAGGGCTCTGTTTCATGACAGTAAAACTTGAAGTTCTTGGGCCTGATTCATTAAGGATCTTAACTTAAGAAACTTCTTATTTCAGTCTCCTGGACAAAACCATGTTACAATGCAAAGGGTGCAAATTAGTATTCTGTTTTGCACATAAGTTAAATACTGACTGTTTTTTCATGTAGCACACAAATATCAACTTTAAATTTCAGTGTACAAATAAGCTATCAAGTATTTGTGTGCTACATGAAAAAACAGTCAGTATTTAACTTATGTGCAAAACAGAAAACTAGTTTGCACCCCTTGCATTGTAACATGGTTTTGTCCAGGAGACTTAAATAAGAAGTTTGTTAAGTTAAGATCCTTAATGAATCAGGCCCCGCTTTCTTAAACTTGCCTCTTGTTTTATTGGACCATACAATAAATTAGAATGTTTTAACCCTCTTTTTTTTAGCTTATGTTACTATCAAGCCTACGTCTTTCATGTCCACCTTCTCACAATTGTAGATATATATTTATATGAATGTTGGTTCGCAAATTGCTGTTAGCATTGACATACTGAGTAATGCGGGGCCTCTATATACCCTTTTTACATGGGAAAAAAGTTTCAATAGATCTCCCTTTGATAACTAGAATTGAAATGCACTATATAATCACTGAAATGCATTGGGTCTATTTATACCCTTTGTCTGTAATGACCTTAAAAGAAACTCATTTGAGAGATTTATAATTGAAATAATCTATGACCCCTGGTGCTTCAGATCATGCAAATACATGTTGTAAAAGACAAAGTATAATGTTGTTAATGGCAGAGTTACATTTCCACTATACTTCTGTAGGTAGCCGACCAGTCCTTCCAACCATCCGTCCTTGCTTCATTTGTTCCATCACCTTCCTGTTAAAGCCTATCGATCCTAGTAAAAGATTTATCTTTACCCAGAGGGTCTAGACCTGCAATACTCATAGGGGGGTATTCAATTGTGTCTTTTAACGCGCTAAAACCAAAAAAAACGAGCGCTCTAAAAATATTACCGTTAATACGGTAATTACTCGCTAAATTTCATCTCGCAGCTCCCTGAGCAGCGAGCTGAAATTCAGCCCGCTGGCAGCGAGTAAGTACCGTATTAACTGTTTACGCGCGCAAAATTACCGTATAATATGAAGTTTTTTTCGAGCGCTCGTTTTTTGGGGTTTTAGCGCGTTAAAAGAAACAATTGAATACCCCCCTAATTATGAAGGCTGCTAGTGAAATAGCAAACGGCACAAAGGAAAGGAAACCTTATGGCATACGATGAATCCTAATAATTTGTTCTTTTTTGTCAAACTTGCCTGTAATGCAGCATAATATACGGCAGAATTCCAATCTATGTAAAGTAATCGGACGCTTCGGAACACTGGAACTTGTGTAAACCTGAAACTGGATGAATCATTTAGATCAACGCAAATACCTGAGAATTTCATTACTGATATTAGCTTCTCTACTATTGCATATCCTCTATTATATTATTTGAAAAGAGCAAAACATACGCTCTCCTCTTTGTATTAGAGTACTTACACTTTGAATCGGTGAGAAATAAGGCAATATAATTAGACCTCACTCTTCCTTCGGAATATCGCTTTTAAGTGCAACTACAGATACGCACATCTCTTGCATTTATTTAGATCAGTGATGGGCAGCCTGATACACCTTGGGGTCTGCATAGTGTGGCCCTCTAGCCTTCAAAAGGGCCACACATTACCCTTAATATCAGTGATACGTTTAATCAAAGAAAGAGATATCTATCTGTAATAAAATATCAGCAGGCATTGTAAACAACTGCTACAAGCTATTAAAGCAGGAATGAGTTGGGGGCTGCAGGTGATGGATTGGAGGGTAAGATTTCTTATCTCTTTCTTACCGGAATGTAGGGACTGCAACAGTACCCCTTGGTGGCCTGGGGCCCTTTAACACTTTAACCAATTAACCTACTCGTATGTTTTTGTAGTGTGGGAGGAAACCCACGCAAACACGGGGAGAACATACAAACTCCACACAGATAAGCCACCGTGCTTATCCTGTAAAAGCAAAACACTTCTAAGAGCTTATACATTCTAGTAGTCTGAGTGACTACTACATTAATTCATTGTACTATGATGCGGTATCAGATTTGTGTACAGAACAGTTTTTTTTACTCTGTGTGGTTAACAGGAATGATATAATCATAATTTTTAAAAAAAAAAAAAAATTCTCTGTAAAAACTGATATGTTTTTATTTTATGAGAATAACTGTTATAGATCCCATTTGATCCTATAAGATTATTTTTAATATTTTTTTATTCTACTCTTTTTTTTATATTCCTTATTATTTTTTATACTTTATACCTTGCACACCTACATCTAGATATACAGGGTTCTGTTTTTTATGATACACGCTACTAATTAGGAGGTGTGCTAACTAGCGATACCTGCTGTTCATGGCATATCTCTAATTGGCTTTTTTATACATTTTCTTTGCATGATGAACCTCAAACAGATATACCCCTCCTTATGATAATTATTTGAAATATTACTATCTATGGTTTCATATGCTGCAGGTCTTAGCAGCTTCTGTACGTCAGCTCACTAACACAGACAACTAACAATAGGACAGTTACATATTCTTAAAAAGATGAATGAACCGGATAGATATATCTATACTTGTCCTTTGTAACCTATTGTGTATTAGTAGTACCGTTATACAGGGACCTATATGGCACAAGCTGTTTAGTATCCAGGAGATTAACATTAGTTTAATAATAGCAAGGGGCTTCATGAGGGAACATGCATAAGAGGGGGTTCTAGAGTTCCATTGCTGCTAAAAGATTGGAAAACTAACAATGCAAACAAAATCTAAATAATAAACCAAAGATCTCCATCTGTATTTATTTACAGCTAAGAAAGAGAGTGAGCTTCATGTGAAATGTATCCTCTGTGAGTTAGGTCACCTGTAAGTTTATCATTACAATTGTAATGCAAATGAACAAGTTATTGGATATAAAATGTTGCAATGTGTTTCCCATCCTGATTTGTAAACACACACATACAGCCGGTAATTAATGACGTACACATTGAAATCTCCAGATCTGCGAGCTTCTATTTATATAGACTGTAAAATACTGAATTGTTAATTGCACGGACATGATGATTTGTCCCAAGGGATTTAAATATCACTCTGGAAGTGAGGTGAATATACCTCTGATGAAATTGTGAACCGGAAGGAACACGTGGGGGGGGACAAAGGAAATTTTGTATTTTATCCCTGTCTCAATCCCCATCCTCCTGCCTTATAAAACTGGCACAAAGATCAGTGGACACATGACCTAGTTCATCATCATCATCGGCACTTTATATAGCGCCACTAATTCCGCAGCGCTGTACAGAGAACTCACTCACATCAGTCCCTGCCCCATTGGAGGTTACAGTTTAAATTCCCTAACATACACACACAGACACAGACAGAGAGAGAGTAAGGTAAATTTGATAGCAGCCAATTAACCTACTAGTATGTTTTTGTAGTGTGGGAGAAAACCAGAGCAACCGGAGGAAACCCACGCAAACACGGAAAAAACATACAAACTCCACACAGATAAGGCCATGGTCGGGAATTAAACTCATATGACCCCAGTATTATTTGCTGTAACCACTAAGCCACCTGCTGCCCATGGTGACTTAGTGGTTAGCTCCTTAGTTAATTGCATCTGCAGATACATCTCATGGACGCGTATAATTTGCAAGTCTCAAAAGTCTGCATAAAGATACGTGCTTCTGATGGCAGATAAAAAGCAATAAAATAATAATGATAAAAAGAAAAAACTATTCCCGTCCTAAAATAAGTAACTATCATCAGTGGTATTGGCAGGTCTGGTTAATGAGCCCGGGGTCCTTCTGCAAGGGGCATCCCATGCTGCTAACAGGTGAAGGGGGCTGTCATAATGTGAAACTGGCCTCAGAAATATTCTTTTGCTTATAATCCTTCCCACCCTCCTCTATTTCTATAAGAAGCCATTATGTTTGTCTGACTCTTGTTAACTGTTCTTTTAATAAACTGAATATTTTAATTGATGTCTCTGCCTGTCGTCCCTCTGTGCAAACCACTTCATATAACGAAGAAGATTTCACATTTGCAAGAAAACAAGGACTACCGATGAGTGAACGATCCTGCAGTCATCAACCGACTTATAGATTGCAGCCAACTCTGACACATGGAATGGTTACTGCTTTAGGCTCAGGGCCGGATTAACCATAGGGCTAACTGGGCTATAGCCCAGGGGCCTCGGGCATCCAGGGGCCCTTTTAAGTGCTCAACAGCAGTATTGATCGGTCGGAGGCGGGGGCGCCACTGGGGCGGGGGCCCTCACGGGGGGATGGAAGCCCCCTTAGCCCAGGGGCCTCCATTCCCTTAATCCGGCCCTGTTTAGGCTGCCTGAAATTTACAACCTGTATTAGCAGTGGACGGGAGCCTTAGTCACTGGGAATCACAAACCGTTTACAAAACTAAAACATGAATTTGCACCTGCTTTAGGAATGTTAGAATTAGAACAGAAAGGGGGTTGAACACTATATTTTGCAGCAAGTTGTCTCCTTAGCAGCTGCCGGCGTATGTAGGCGCACCTGCTTTTTGGAGGTGTATTCGTGCAAAACATTTTACATGGCATTTGTGGAATTGTAGTTTCATTTTCATTATTTTTTTTTCTAAAATGTTTCTCATTGCAACCTCTCATGTCTTAAACAACTCTGGAGGTTAAGACTCGTTCATGTGTCACCTTTGTACATTATAAAGTTGTTGTTTTTTCCCTGCAATTGGTATTTTTTGCTTTCTTAGAATTCTTTTGCTTGGTGTAAAAGGTATCCCATATGGCCAACGCCCAATCTCCACCTCCTCTGATGTAAGTATCAAGTTATTGTGCAAGGGTAAAAATATCTGTGACTACCCACTAAACTGCGTATATACCCCAAAGTGTGCATGGTCCACCCCTTGATGCTCTCTTGAACAGATTTCTGTAACATGAAGCTTGGTGTTTGCATGTGGGTGCAGTACGGGTACATTGGCCAGCATTCCACCCAGTTGGGTTATTTTGCATACCAGCATATCTGTGTACTAAGCATGGGCAGCACGGTGGCATAGTGGTTAGCACTTCTGCCTCACAGCAGTGGGGTCATGAGTTCAATTCCCGACCATGGCCTTATCTGTGAGGAGTTTGTATGTTCTCCCCGTGTTTGCGTGGGTTTCCTCCGGGTGCTCCAGTTTCCTCCCACACTCCAAAAACATACTGGTAGGTCAATTGGCTGCTATCAAAATTGACCCTAGTCTATCTGTGTGTCTGTGTTAAAGAATTTAGACTGTAAGCCCCAATGGGGCAGGGACTGATGTGAGTTCTCTGTACAGCGCTGCGGAATTAATGGCGCTACATAAATAAATGGTGATGATGATGATGATGATGTGCTAACCTGTACAAATTGCTGCAATAGCACAACGATAGGAATGTTTACAGCTTTGTAAGTAATCTTAGGGAGCGCAAAAGTAATATTAATGATGTTTAGTAGAACCAAGAAAAAATTCCAGGTTAATGGGAATGAATATGGAAATGAATATTAATCATGACATTGACATAGTGCAAACCAAAGTGCATTGTGTGCCTCTGACTTTCATTCTGCCTCCTATGAGTTAGGGTTCCTTGAACCACTGCCACCTCTGGCAATCCTCCTTTTTGCCTACCAAGTACTTCTATTCCCACCCTCACTGGCTCGCTCATCATAGGGAATGCTAGCGGCGATCACTGAGCTGTCGTCGTTCTCCTCCTGAATGGGTGACAGTAAGTGACCAGGAGAGATTCACAGATCATGATACATGGGTGCAATTGGCCACTAAAACAAATGTATAAGTCATTGTCCCTGATATGCCGTGTGAGATGAGGTACTCGTGGATGAAATACCCTAGAGTTAATCTACCCATTAGCGTGCTGCAGGGGCGGATCTAGATAATTGGTGTACCGAGGGCGATTTAGGGGGGGGCGATTTAGGTCCCGCCCCCTTTCTGCCTTCTGATGCTGCCGGCGGCTGCACACTATGTGCAGGTCCGTTCTGCAGTGACAGTGTGCTGCCCGAATGCTCTGATTGTGTTTAAAACACAATCAGAGCAGCCGAGCAGCACACTGTCACTGCAGAACGGACCTGCACATAGTGTGCAGCCGTCGGCAGTAAGCCCCTGCTAGAGTGGGTGATCGCCCCGATCGCCCCCCCGGATCCGCCACTGGCGTGCTGCCTACATTAAGCTATGTTGAATGTATCAGTGATATCACACCATCTACATAAATCTGTTGCACAATGCTTCACTGTCAGCAGTCCACACTGAAATAGCAAATAGTTCTAGGTTAGATGTTAATAACCTATGACTTGCCAAACCACTTAGGGTGGTTAAAATGACCCCCTTTATGTAAAGTTATTGTGGATTATCAACTAATACTAGTTAGTAATAATAAATTGTAATATTATTATTTTGTACAAATGCTGGTTTCCATATTTGCTTTTGTTTTTTGACAATATACTTTTTTATAGACAAAAGTATAGAGTTCAAACCAACTACTTTATTCTCCAAAAACTGAATAATTGTTGGCGACCTTTAGAGTGTATTTTACTTAGCTTCGAGTTCCTAACAAGTTTTCAAACTTCTACCAGACTCTGTAACTTATTTTCCACTAGGCTCTAGCAGCCAATCAGAGTTCACTGGCGGACGGGAAACTGAAAGCCATGAAGCAATTAAACAGGCCAATAGCATTCAACTTCCTCTGATGTCATAGTTCAACGGGAGAGACAAAATGGATCTGCTATGAGCCAATATGCTGGTAGCATTTCCATGACCTTACAGGAGCACTTGCCCAGTAACCAAATGCTTCTGTTGGGTCAACAATAGCAGCCAGCAGATAATTTAGAAGAAAATTCCAGGGGTGTCCAGCAGATAATGGGGGAGTTGGCACACATTTTGATTGATTTTTTTTAGCTAGTTGGTCCAGGAACCCTAACGGGCCACAATTTAATGGAACTGTACTGAAACTCCTCTCTGCTGTGAATACAACATACTCTTTTCCAATATTTTCTTATTGCCTGATGTATTGTGTAATATCTCCAGCGATCTGACATTATCACCTCATAATGCTTTCCTCTGCTTTTGTTGCCAGTAAATATCAATAATCCAACTCATGTTGTCTTGAAATTGTACACCTAAGTTTATGGTATACTTTGTTGGGAAACAGTGTGTTCTGTTAAAGGAGCATTAAACTATTGTGAAGAATTGTGTTAAGGAGAATGTGAGTTGAGGTGTGTAAGGAACTTTTGTCTGCATCAAAGGGCTTCGACCTTTTCGGAAGAGGTCATGGAGTAAACTGTATTGTACAAGAAATATTACTAAAATGTCCCAAGACTCTATGATATCAGGGGTAGAACTATAGTGGGTACATGCAGGGCAGCGGCTATGGGGCCCCGGGGATGAAGGGGCCCGGCAATAGAAGGAGCAGAGAGGAGGCCTTTTGGGATGGTACATTCTCTGGAGAGGTTCTATGGAGAGCAGAGAGAGGGCCCCATGAGGCGGGAATGGCACTGGCAGACCCCTACCCAGATTTTGCTATACAGGATAAAGCACCCCTATTGCAAAATGCAAGGATATTAGCAGCCCCAATTAAGGGTTTAGGTTGCCCGAGGCTAATATGTTTATAGCACCCATTCGTCTTCCACAACTGGCTAATACGTGGTATGTAAATATGAACTGATTAATTTAAAAATCTGGCTTCCTTCACCCCAATCCCCCACCCCAATGTTTATGTTCACATGTTTCTGAAACCTTGTTCCACTTGGCTTTTTAAAAGGATCACTGCAATCTTTGTCACTCATTTCATTTTCATTAAAACCAGTGCGGTATAGTGGAACAGAGGCGGGAACGAGTGCTACTGAGGGTGAAGGCGTGAAGAGGA